>NW_027305564.1:0-273000 GCF_039555335.1 Amphiura filiformis | reverse complement strand
GGTCATGCAGATGTGAAATTTTAGAAATGCATTTCCTGTACATCTGTAAGGAGTACGGGCCTCAAACTTAATGATCAGGGGAACATTTTGGGTCAAAGGTTATCTGGAGTTAAATCTTATAATTCACTTTCTGGATACCTGCAAGGGGTATGGGGCTCAAATTAAGTGACAACAAATCTCATGATCAGGGGAACATTTTGCAGGGGTCAGGTCAAAGGCCATATAGAGGTCAAATCTTAACATGTCTTTTCTGGCCAGCTGTAAGGGGTACGGGACTCCAACTCGGTGACAACAAACTTGATGACCACGGAAACATTTTTGAACATTTTGCAGGGGTCAGGTCAAAGGTCATTTTGGGTCAAATTTTAAAATTGCAATTTCTGGACATCCGTAAGGAGAAAGGGACTCTAACTCGGTGACAACAAACGTCATGACCAGGGGAAATTTTTGGAAAATTTTGCAGGGGTCAGATACCTCCACAACACCAACACGCCCCACCTAGGTTTGTGGTCTATGACCATCATTTGCCACTAGTTTTATTTATTTCTGAATGCGTGTGCGGGTTTTATAGTTAAATGTGTTTCACATTAAAGTGCAAAGCAGCAATGATGTTTCTGTTATTAAAGCTTACTTGGTAATTGGAATTAAATCAAATACCTTTGGCAACTTTGCAACTGACCACGTGACCAACCCAGCGGGTCAGTTGCCTGGTGAAGCCTGGTGGGTTTCAGACGCAACGTCGCAAAGTTGCCAAAAACTAAAATTCCAGTATTTGATTTAATTCCAAAACTGTTGGAAACTACTGGATGACTAAGAACATTCAATCACTCACTTACTTGTAGCGGTCCTCTTTAGCATTCAGTAATGACTGAATGTTCGCGAATACCTCGTGGCGTAGGTACTTTGAAGGTATTACCCAGTACCGACACTGGTACTCACCTGCCAGGTACTCCGCAGCTGAGTACCTACGTCGGTACTCTGGCAAGAAAATGAAGAAAGCGGGTTGCTATTTCTTATTTGTTTCTGTTGCCATATTGATTTATATTGATTAATATGTTCTTGAATTATGTTTCTTATTTTGTTCTTTGGACATTTTAAGGGGATAAGATAAGTAGGTCTATTAACTAAATGGGTGAATAAAAAGGTAAATAAACAAATTAATAAGCAACTGAGTAAATAAATAAACAAATAAGTAAGTAAATATTTAACTAAAGGAGTAAGTAAATAAATAAAGAAATAGGTAAGCAACTATGTAAATAAATAAATAATTAAATAAATAATTATCCAAATAAGTAAATACATAAATAAGGAGATATGTAAATAAATAAGTGAATAAATTAGCAAATAACTAAGTGAGTAAGTAAATAAATAATGAAATAAGAAAATAATCAAGTTAATGAGAAACTAACTAAAGAGTAAGTAAACAAATAAGTATATAGGGAAGTAAAGAACTAAGTAAATTTATAAATAAATAAACATCTTAATAAATATCAAGTTGATTTAAATTAAAATGTAGTTAACTGGACTTACTATTTATTGACTGGCGACGTTTCACATCCTATCCTGGATGCTTCCTCAAGCCGTCTGATTTTTTTCGGCGGCGATTGGTCAGTGACCCGTGACGGGGTCACAGAACTGAGACGTCGAGGGATCTTTTGGATAGCAGAACTGTAGGCCCCGCCAAGTTGTGGCGCAGACCTCCTCCTCTGTTCAGAGATGGCTCCTCATCCACGGTATCATCCACGTAACGGTACCAATGCGATGGCGCTGTACCAGTATACGACTCCAAGGCTCGGCGTTCAAAGCGTTCCATAAATAAGTTCACAACTATCGGAGAAACCGGGGAACCCATGGCACAGTCATGGCGTTGTCTGTAAAAGTTCCCATTGTACACAAAATATGTAGTGTTCAAACAAAGTTCTAACAATGAACACACTTGATCAGGATTAAGCTTTGTTCTTTCGCTTAACGTGTTGTCGTTGATCAGAAACTCCTTCACAACATCAACGGCTTCATCCGGTGGAACACATGTGAAGAGGGCAGACACGTCGTATGATGTAATAGTCTCCCCTTATGAATGTCCTTGATTTTATCAACAAAGTTCTGCCTACAGTTCTGCTATCCAAAAGATGCCTCGGGGTCACTCCATATGAAATCAAGGAGGCGCCCCACCTGACCCTCTCAGATTTGCTTTATATTTTAGTCATATGTTGTACCTGTAAAAATATTTAAAACCTGCAAATTTGAGGTCTGTAGCTCTTACGGATTTTCTGTGGCAGCCATTTAAAGTTGGAGTAGGGGGTCTAAATTTGGACCCAAAAGTTGTATAGACCACTTCTGGCCATCCCGTCCTGAGATGTACGTTAAAAACGGGGTTATTACACTTGCCATCAGTGATCATTCCTTAATTTATAGTATAAGAAAAAATCCTAAACGTATCAAAGGACCTTCTCGCATCATTAAAGCGAGATCTTGCCGCCGCTTTGATGATGTTGCTTTTATTGAGGAGTTAGAACAGGTTCCGTGGGGTACGGTTGAAGACTCGGATGTCCCCGACTTGGCATGGGGCATGTTTGAAAGTTTATTTATTCCCATCTGTGATGTTCACGCCCCATTTAGGCAGGTTAAAATTCCAAGCAATCCTCCTCAGTGGATTGAGGATGATTATATTGCGTGCAGACAAGACCTTGTGCGTGCAAAATCTCATGCCCATAATACCTGCTCTGAGGTTGACTGGGATGCTTTTATTTACTTCAGAAACAAAACTAACACTCTTGCTACCAGGCTCAAGCGGAATTTCTTTGAGTCTTCAATCAAT
Organism: Amphiura filiformis; assembly: GCF_039555335.1. Classification (NCBI taxonomy): domain Eukaryota; kingdom Metazoa; phylum Echinodermata; class Ophiuroidea; order Amphilepidida; family Amphiuridae; genus Amphiura; species Amphiura filiformis. Next base: position 270,182 of record NW_027305564.1, on the reverse strand, counting down.
GAAGCTGGAACTAACTCACATAAATTGTGGAAAACAGTTAAAACTGTGCTTCCCGGTTCTAAACAACAATCAATCAACAGCATAAGAATAGGTGATGAAATTGTCAATGATGGTAATTTAATGTTTTCTTCTCAAACATAGGTCAAAATCTAGCCGATGCCATTTGTTCCAACCAACCCCCTATGAATGTCAATCTACCTTGCACTGAAGAGACGATACCGGAGGAGAGTCCTTTTATTTTCTCTAAGATATCTGAGGAGGATGCTCTTAAGCTTCTCAAAGGTATTGATAGTAAGAAAGCCACTGGTCTACATCATGAATCTTAGTCTCTCCACCGGTGTCGTACCTTCCGCATGGAAGAAAAGCAGAGTTTCTCCAATATTTAAAGAGGGTGACCACATGGACACTAGCAATTACAGGCCAATATCAGTCATCCCGGCCTGTATGAAGGTGTTTGAAAAGTTGGTCTACGGCCAGCTTTACAGCTACATCACATATTGCAATCTTTTGTCTCCTAACCAGTCGGGCTTCAGGGCCATGCACTCTACTCAAACATGCCTTCTCGGTGTTACCGACTACCTTCTCGACAATTTTAACTCTGGTTTTTTTCACTGGTGCTATCTTTTTAGACCTAAAGAAGGCGTTTGACACGGTGCACCACAACGTCCTGATTAACAAACTTCATAGCATAGGTGTGCATGGCACTGAACTTGACTGGTTTGGATCCTACCTTAGAGATCGCCAACAAGTCACTAAAATTGGTGATGTGGTATCCAGTCCTGCTCCAGTAAACTTTGGAGTCCCGCAGGGATATATACTGGGGCCCCTCCTCTTTACCCTGTACATCAATAATTTATCAAGTGTTATTACCCATCCTGACTCCAAGGTAGCATTATATGCTGATGACACTGCTATTTTTGTCAGAGCTAAAACTATCAGGACCATTTATGACATTCTGAACTATGAACTCACCCATGTTGCTGAGTGGCTAAACCACAAGTTCCTCACACTCAAAGGGATGATTTTAGGTACTGCCCAAAAACTTGCTCGTAAAGACATGGAGCTTGAGGTTTACATCAATGAGTCTGTCATCGAGAATGTTGAGAAGTTCAAATACTTAGGTGTTTGGCTGGACCCGTCCCTCACTTGGTCTTCTCACATTGAGAAGATTTCAAGCTCCGTTTCTAAACGTAATGGTTTGTTAAGAAGGCTGAGAAACATCTTGCCCAAGGAAACTCTCATTCTTTTGTATAAAACGCTCATCATTCCGCAACTTGATTATTGCGATACTGTGTGGGGCAACACTGCTAAGACATGCCTCAGAGACTTGATAAACGTCAAAATGCAGCTGGTAAGATCATTCTGGGGGTCCCACGCAGATATCTCACCGAAGTACTTCTCAACGATCTGAAATGGGATAAACTGGATTGCCGCCGTAATTTCCATCTAAATATAATGGTGTACAAAAGCCTTTGTAACCTACTCCCATCACCCCTGTGCAATATATTCCACACAGTTGCTTCGAGTCACAACCACCTGAGTAGAGCAGGGTCACAAGGTAATCTGGTCATCCCACATAGTAAGAGCGAGTCGGCTAAGCGAAAATTCACATCCAGAGGCGTGGTCTCTTTTAATTCATCGCCAACCCATGTTAAAGTACCATTACCTCATACACTAGGCCGCTTCAAAGCGATGTGCAATTAAATTATTTAATTATTCAGGTTGTTGCATGATGGTCGGCTGCAGTGCGGACTCTGTCTACGGGCTGTCTTAGAAGCCTGCCGACATTGCTGCACTGCAGCCGACCAGCACAGATGTGCTTCCTTGGTGTGTTCATATATGATGTTATTTGTTAAATCCATGGTATGTAATTCTTTTGTATGTATTTCATTTGTATTTTTGATGTATTTTGTTTGACCCCTGTGCCAGACTGGAAATCAGTGAGGACCACTGAGTTTGTTCCCCAGGCAAAATAAGGTCTAATAAAATAAAATAAATAAAATAATAAAGTGTTATTCTCATAATGGAACAAAACGGAAAACAAAAGAAAAACAATGGGATTTAAACACTGTCGCCGGCACACGGAAAAACTGCATTGTGCAACAAGCAATTGCATCCAGATCATAACAAATTAATAATTCCACTTCAACGCGTTCGTGTGCAAGCCTTGTTGAACGCGTAGTTGAACGCGCAGTCGGCCGCGTAGTTGTACCACGGACGCGCGCGCTTTGAAGTCAATGAACTTCACGATCAAAGGACTTTGGCGACGGAGTACCTCGCGGGTGAGTACCTTCACTGCTACTTCACTGCTGACACATGGGCGCGGTTACTGTGCAGGTACTTCCGCTGAAGGGCCATCGAAGTACCTCCGACTATGGTGTACCTATAAGTCACCTACTAGGTACATCGCAGTTGACTCTTAGGTGACGCATGGTGGAGTATCGATGTAAGTACATTGCTAAGGGGTATCTACATATGTTGGCCGACGCTGGTACTTTGGTGTAGTACCAACGTCGGCCACAAATAGCTTGGGTACTCGGTAGTAGCAGCGGTAGTAGCCGCGAAGTAACATTGCAGCAGAGGTACTCCGTCGCCAGGAATCTTGTAGTGTAGTGTAGAGCCTTTTTACAAGGCTATCATGAAAATTGATAGAGGTAAGGTTTGCATTAAACCCACTGCTGCGGGTATCTGCAGATCTCAAAGAGATTGGCTGATCTTCAGATAATGTATGTTGTCGGTTTGTACTCTGCATGTAATATTAATTTAGTTACGATGTCGATGTATTGTACAGATGGGACATTCGCATTCAGACTTTTGGGCAGGGACATTGGTAGAGGACGTGTAGTTGAGATATTTGATGGTTATGACTCCTGGGGCAGAATATGTACTACGACATGGACCCGAATAGAAGCACAACTAGTATGTCGTCATATGGGATACCAATGGGCTATTGCAGGCACAAAACTTCCCTCTGAAGATGGAGCACCACCCACAATTATGTCTATACAGTGCCGCTACGATGCATTATCTCTGGATGAATGCACTGTCCAGGAGATAACAGCTGAATGTGCTTGTGACGAAATGAATGCTGCTATTATTTGCTCTAATAGTAAGGAGAAGTTCTTTAATGTCTAATCTAGAATATTGCTTCATGGATTCATGCCAACAAACTTTTCTCCAATGCAGATAAAACATCGTTCATGCTCTTTACCACGTACTAAAACTATAAAGTAAAGGTCCGTTCATACTACCACCGCATTTGCGATGCGGTGCGTTGCCGCACTACATCGTACTGCAAACTACTGCATTGCGATATCGCAATAAAGTTAAATACAGTTTAACTTGGAAATGCGACGAGTTGCGTTGTGTTGCGGCAAAAAGTAATCGATATATCGGCATCGCAAAGCAACGCATCGCAAATGCGGTGGCAGTATGAACGAACCTTAAGAACAGTCCTCAAACAGACATGCTTCCGTGCAGGAGGTTTTTCCGGCCAAATTCTTTTACTTAGTAGGCACAACATTATATTGCAATGCCCTTATATATAGGGTGCACAACTTATAAGTTCCCCCTAATGCTTTTTAAAATAAGTCGAAAATTATTTAACGAAATGTAAAATTTTAAAAAGTTATGAGTAACCTTATTTGTTTTACACATCTGGACCAATTTCTAGTGTCACACATCATTGCGTTCGGTCACAATGGTTCATTATGTAAAAAAGAGGCAGTTTGAAAAGTTGCACCTTAGTCCATAGGTGTCAATTTTCAAGCAATACAGTATGTCAGATCTGTTCATGTGTTTGTTACGGAAATAAAACATAAGGTCTATAAATGTTCAGTAGGGAATGTGTCCCCCTACACTGTTAACAGGTGCATTACAACGTCGGCGCATGCTGTTTATTAAAGTCTGGATCCGTTGCTGGTTTCAGATCAGTTGCTGGTTTCATCCAAATTCACTTTTGACATGTCCTGACGAACAGACGTGACACGTCCACGAGGTTCTCCAGGCTGATTTTTTACTTCTCCTGTCACCTGAAATTTTATTCTCAATTTTTGAATCGCATCCCATTAAGCGCAACTCCCATACGACGAGCAAATTGTTTTACTGGTACATTTTCATCCAGCAAACCTATTGCTCGACCGCGAAGGAAATCGGGCAAACGTGGCATTTTTTAAATGTGATTTTTCACATGTGATGAACTACTGGCGATGTATGGTCTATTCCCAGTGGGCACACCTGACGTTGAAATCACGTTGAAGTCAGGTTGAAATTTCGACGTCGAAATCAATTTTAACGAAGAAATCACGTTGTATTTGCAAATGGATTTCAACCTGATGGATTTCAACCTGATTTCAACCCGATTTCAACCTATAGGTTAGTTGAAATCAGGTTGAAATTTTAACGTTGTATCGACGTTGAAATTTCAACCTGATTTCAACTAACCTCTAGGTTGAAATCAGGTTAAAATCAGGTTAGGTTGAAACTTCGACGTTGTATCAACGTTGATTCAACGTTGAAATCCTAACCTGTGCCCACTGGGTTCTCACTGCAGTACATATCCAGCCCAACTCAGCCATGTATCATTAAAGAGAAAATAATTAAACACCTGCTTTGCTTTTGAAAAGAAAAAAAAACACACCAAAGATTAAGTTTTCTTTAATAAACACATGATTATTCCTGGCCTACTGTATTGTTTGAAAGTTGACTCCTATGGACTCAGATGCAACTTTTAACACTGTTAAAAACGGTCTCTTTTGTTTACATAATGAACCATAGTGACCTAACGCAATGACATGTGACGCTATAATTTGGACCAAATGTGTAAAACAAACAAGGCTACCCAAACCATTTTACACGTTTGCATTTCGTCAAATGTTTTTCGATTTATTTTAAAAAGTATCTAGGGGGGAACTTATCAGTTGTGGACCCTATAGTTATTAAACGTTGTAATACATGTTCTTTTTTTTACGAATGTTTGGGGCATTTAAATGAATGTTGGCTTGCACAACGCAACTCCAATCAACTCTTAAGGTTGGTCTGAACCCTGGAATTATGGAAACTTTCCGGCCTCATAAAGTGTATAAAAGTATACATATTTAGAATGGCAAAGACTTGATAAGTTCAGATGTGAGGTCAAATTTGGGCCAAAATGCTCATTTTTGGCCCAAAATCCCCCCAAAACGGGTTTTGGCCCACTTTTTTTTTTCGTGCAACGTAAAAAGAAAATTCTTGGGCCAAAATTGTTTTTTTTTTATTAATTTTTAAAAACTAGATAAAAATATCTAGGAGCTGTTTTTTCATTTTTTTGAATTTCGACCAACTTCGAGAAATTTGCACAAAAAATTGTCAAAAATGCTGATTTCAAATATTTTTGGTGAAGTTGGTCCTAGATATTTTTATCTAGTTTTTAAAAATTAATAAAAAAACTATTTTGGCCCAAGAATTTTTTTTTACGTTGCACGAAAAAAAGTGGGCAAAAAACAACAAAATGAGCATTTTGGCCCAAATTGGACCTCACAGATGAACTTATCAAGTCTTTGCCATTCTAAATGTGTATACTTTTATATACTTTACACCAACAATTAAGCAGTTATGAGGCCCGAAAGTTTCCATAATTACAGGGTTCAGACCATCCTTAAAACTCGATATTTGATCTTCGTTATTCCTATAACCTCACAAAAATACAAATTTTCGTAGTGTGTTTATAATTGTTCTTGTGCACATGTATATAAAAAGTACTATACTACATTGTTTCGTAATAAAAAAATTATGCACTATGATAGCAAGAAATCGAGCGGGGAAAGGTGTTCATTATTACGTGTATTTCAATGGGACGCCATTGGTGGTGTGCGCCCTTAAGCTACGCAGATTGTTTGAGAGGCAAATTTTGTAATGTACTTTTATTCCGGTATTCAATGTACAGATTCGTGATCCCTACATGTAGGCTGACCATATTGCCCATACATTGTTAAATTTGAAATTGTCCTCTTATAATAATATACAGTAGTAGACAAATTCTAAAACTTGGTCAACCGTGAGAAAGGGTTCTTACCAGTTGGTGTCCTTCTGCAATAAATCCTTTGCTACAAAAACTACCCCGAGAATACTTTTCACTTTACTAATTCAATCATCACACACCACTGGTTCACCATGTTCATAATGTATTTGCAACAGAAACGAGATGGAGTGACAGGAACGGAATACCAAATGTAACTTTGGGCCCATCATACAGCTACGATAGCACCTTGATCAGTTACTATCTGGAAGCTCAAAAAAGCGATGAAGATATGTGGAGCAGAATTTGCTTTGCCGGGCACACTCATTATAACCATAACAATTTGAATACTTTCTACTGTGCAAATTTCCATTTCGATTGCGATCACGTTCAAGCAAGTAACGTACAAAACAGGATTGGGTTGAACTCCACAACTGTTTTAATTGGGACTTTGCGACAGCAACCTATGGGACATTACCTGGATATAATAATTGATGGGTGGGTGAATGGAAGCTGTTCAGATTTGGAACTAGATGAACTCACTTGCTTTTGTCGTAAGTGCATTTCACATGGATCATGTGGATTATCTTCTAGGTGATATCGTTTTCAGCATGCTCACCACCGCCGCCGCCGAGTAAGATCGACTCTTTCATTTAAATTTAATATACTTGTACCTGTATGAGTTTAAATTTCCCCTCCCAAAATTAAAGGACCAAATGTTTAACTAAGGTGAATCAATTTATTGTCATGTAACACGCTCTCAAATTTCTTTTTACCATTACTGTAATCTTTTACATGTTTTAGACGTGACCACTGTTGAAAAACCAACTGCGATAGTAAATGGCACAAGGATGTATACGACATCCCATAGTAGTTGCGATGGTCGATGTGATCACGATGACTTCACTACTTGCCAATGTGATAGTAACTGTGTATTCTTTGGTGACTGTTGTTTTGACTACGATACTGCGTGTCAAGGTGTACATAACGTAACGCAAGGACATATCCCTGACAGAGACGCATATGACTGCATCGATGCCTATGACGCCACATCAACTTCACAGCATGGCCTTTATCTTGTGACCCGTTGTCCTCGATCTTGGAAGGAACCATACATCAAATCACTTTGTATGTCGGAACATACCAATGCAATGCATGTTTATGATCTTAATGGTGTCAACTACCAGAACATGTATTGCGCAATATGTCACATGAATAAGCCAGTTGATATTCATACGTGGGGTCATGAATATTCTACGACCGACCGCTGTTACCATGAGAGAAATCCACGCATAATATCACGTCACTGCCGTGAGTTTCCAGAATGTCCCGAATCATTCCAAAATGACACAATTAAAACAGCTTGCCAGTCTTACTTTTACCCGATAACCATATCTTGTTTTAGTGATCCGCAGTTATATTTATACAAAAATCCACATTGTAAAATATGCAGCGAGGAATACCATGATGAAAACGCATGCATTGAACATGCTGAAGTATTCCAGCCAGGTCTTGTTAGTATGTGGGACTTTAGACCGAGTACAAAAGACTCTACATCTGATCAGTCTTTTGTTTGTCCACCTGGAGAAACGTCTGATCTGGTATCCCAACAATGTAAACCCGTCGTGTGTTCGTTTGGATTTGCGTTGCGGAGTAACAAATGTGTTTTACAGAATGACACTAAACACAACTACGACTTAATCGACAAGTGGGATTGCAAGCAACAGGAGGTCATCGTCATGTTTAAGGGTCAAGCAACATCCAGCGTTTGTTTGCGAGCCAAGATTAGCAAATACGTCATATCTGATCCACGTCAATTTGAGTATCGCATATCTACTGCTGACCATTCTCTGTGGATTGCACTTCGTTATGATAGCATAAGAAATGCCGCTATTCTGGTTCAAGGCATCGAAGAAATATTCCACGCCGATACACACATCCATACATGTAACATTGACGACATTGATTTTGCAGTGTATTGTAACCATAGTAACAGCGGTATGAACGACGATTTTAACTGCACTGAAAATTGGGTTTCTTTATCACCATCTGATATAATTCCAGTCAATACCTCAAATCATGGAAATGTTTATTTTTATGACGGACAGTATGTCGCCCCAGATCACATTATTTTTAATTTCCATTATGTAATTCGAAGCGGGAAACTTACAACAACGGAAGTAGTATTTTTCTGTGGTCAAATGATAGATATTCCATTGTTGGATTGCGAAATGATAACGATAGAGTCCTCAGAGTATCATATTAACGAAAGCGGGTTTTTCCTCGGTAGTAGCGATGACGTTGTTGATACTGGTCGTTTTATTTTGTTGAAAGACAAATCTGCCCAAATCTGCATTGATTCTATTCCTTCTAAAATCGATAAAACTCAATCTCATTCTGACCGATTTATTTCTGGAGTTCTTGATTGTGTCGCCTTTGTATTTACATGTCTGTCTTTAATTACGGAGCTTTTTACGATCGTAACTTACTGCAAGTTCAAAACCCTTCGTCATTTGTACGGATTTGGTATTTTGTGTCTTAGCGTTAGCTTATTTCTTGCACAGGTTTTCACTATTCTTTCGGATAAGATTGTAATGTCGGATACACTCTGTATCGTGTTTGCTGCGCTAACGCATTACTTGTGGCTATCTGTCTTTACTTGGGCGATCATACTAGCGGTGATTCTATTGGAAAAGTTTGTTATTCATCCAGTCAATCGGAAAAGTGATACAGGGATGAAAAAACTGGCCTGTCTGCTATTTGGTTTGTGCATACCATTACTGATCGTGACCTTGACGTTAGTTGTCCACGTCTTAATGCCATCTGATGTAGGTATTTATGGCAGAAATGTTTTATGTTGGATAGTTGATTCGCGTGCTAATCTTTATGCTTTTGGAATTCCTGTTGCATTGGCGATTATCAGTAATATCATTCTACTGACAGTAACGATGGCTGGTTTAGTTGTGCAAAGAAGAAAGTCTAATTTGTTGCAGCAAAAACCTGCCAATAAAGATGGAATGCGAGACGTACTTATATTTTGCAAGGTAGGATTAACAATAAAGAAATATAGCCTAAATAATATAGATTTCCAAACAAAGTGACTGCGAACAAAGTTACCCGCCCACTCGTCTGTTTAACTCTTGATTTGGTATGTAGGGGTGTTTGTGTGGGTTACTCGCGCGCGTGTGTTTACACAGTGCACATCAAGAAGAGGGGTGCAAAATTAAAAGAATCATTCTTACGGGAGCATGATGGCCGAACGGAACGGGCCCCTACACATAATCGGAAGGTTGCGGGTTCGAGCCCCGGCGACGCCATCGTGTTGCGCCCTTGAGTAAGGCACTTTACCCAGATGTATAAATGGGTACCGGCATTCCTAAATGCTGGGAAGGTAACAGACTCGCTGTGGAGGAGGTGTAGCGATCCCCCTATAGCAACATTTACATGGAGGATTCTGGCCCAATCGCCAATGAAAGAGAGATGGGCACTCAGATCACTGTTTATACAGGATCGTCTCCTTACCTTTACCTTACCTTCTGACGATTGTATCCAAAACCTCTTTAGTGGGCGGCGGAAGTGAGGGGGGCATACCCCTAAATGTGGGGACGTCCCAATAAAAATCATAATAGAAGAAAAAATTAAGCTATAATTTCCCCGTGCATCTTACTTTTTAACACAAAAAAATGTTTCGGTCACAAATAGGGTACAATTGTAAAATGTAATCAAATAGCAGAAAACACCTTAACTTAAATGGAAATAAAAGGCAAAAACAAGTCCATGTAAAACAGAACCAAAATATGCTCTTCTTAAATTTTAATGCTTCCTCCACCACTTTCCGCCACAAGAAATTGCACGAAGTTAAGGGGACTCGATCTTTTGTGCGTAATTATAGAGGGCCAGGGGATTCACTCTATCATTAAAAAATCATTTGAAGAAGTCAAAGAGCCCTAAGAATAAAAACTGTAGTGTAATTCACGCCAGACACAATTTCTTTATATGACAAAAACTATTTTTTGTAATCGATCAAAAAACAAACGTTTTATATCAATTTTAAATTTAGCCTGAATCCGTAAATATGGTACCTCTCGCCCTTTTTTTAGGTCAAGGCTGTTTTTACCATTATGCAGCAAACCATTGTTGAAGCTATTTCACATACATGTATAAAACAGTCTAAAGAAAGAATGATGCCATATACTGTTGAAATATCTTTTGTTGATTTCGAATGATAATGTCATGATGTCGTCAATTTTAAGGTCAACTTCCTAAAACCAAAACAAAACATTGCGACGCAGATATTTCCCGACTTACGCAATTTCATCATCACATCAGTGTCTTTATTGTTTGTTTGAAACCTTTACCAAACAATCGTGCTCTTTATGCATTAAACGGCTAATCTATCTTTACAAAACGCGTCTTTTTAGTAAACAAAAGGCTAAAGATGGCATTATGAGATTTATCATTTATCATTACACTCCTCCACTCAACTGCCACCCCCGCTGCCACCGTGGCCGAACGGTAAAGCGCTAGACGCTTAATCGAAGGAAGTTTCGAATCCCAGCGAAGCCTGTTGAAACTTTTTCTTCAAAATTCATGATCGCATTCCGAAATGAGTCACTTGTCGGTAAATCATGTGTCGTATCCTTAAACAGGATATATGAAATGCTATCAATTTGTTGTTTTCCTCCCAGATTTCATCTGTTCTTGGGCTTTGTTGGATCCTAATGTTTGTGGCCAGTGCAGTTGATACTGACGTCATATGGTGGATTGCAATCATTGCATCATCCCTACAAGGTGTTCATATATTCATCTCCTTTGGATTTAACTACCAATCACGTAAATTGTGGAATGATTTCATCAAAAGACGTAAAAATTAATATTCACCCGATTATTAACTTGGTGATGGTGAACCGCTATCATATAACCATTATCTAGGCATTCGATACCCCTGTACTGTTAACAGAAATGAATGCATTGTTCAAGTACGAGTATATAATAGCACTCATGTTATATTACAAGAGCCTTAAAACAGGCGTGATTCGGTAATATCTAGCGCACGAGTATCAAAAACAATAAATTTATTTAGTAAACCGGTAAAGGTCATTAGTCTTGAGATGTTAGATGAAAGTTCTTCGTCAAATTGGACATGGCATATTTCACGATTCCTATGATGGTAAATCAAGTAAAATACTAGAAGCTTAATATTTACTCCAATACACATGCACTAAAATCAAAATATGGAATATTGTACCAATAATTATAAGAATTGTGTAATCATGATAATGAAACCGTTTTAATGAGATAATTCACAAAATTCTCATACCATTAAGGGATCTAGAATGAGCGTTTATGGCGTTTCGACAGTATTTTTTGTGGGACATGGGAGCACCTCAGACGTATCGAATTGCATTCTGAATACGAATGATGTCTTTCTGATATCAAATAATTTTCATGTTTTAAAATTCACGATATAATACAAATTTTATGACAAATTATTAAAATTTGATATTTTTCAAATTTTTGATATATATCAGTCCTCGAAATAAATTTTATAAATATAATGATATATTCTTAAAGTGTATGTAGCTGGGAGGAAAAGTCGACGATCAATTGAATATTGTGACCTTTTATATTGAAGATATGGATTTTTTTCAATACGAAAGGTCAAAATTTTCAATTGAACGTCGGCTTTTCATCCCACCTACATACACTTTAAGTATAAATCATCAGATTTACTTCAAGTACTGTTAAATATCAAAAATATCAATTTTTAATGATTTGCCATAAAATGTGTATTACATTGCAAATTTCAAAAAATCAAAATTATTTGATATCAGAAGGAAATTCTTTGTATTCAGAATGCAATTCGATATGTCTGATGTGCTCTAATGTCCCACAATAAATACTGTCCAAACGTTCATACCCTTCCCTTAACCAGGTAATATAAATTTTGTTGTCCAACCTTGATAAATGCCCTTGGTGCACGTGATTCGCAATGGGATTTCATACATGAAATGAAAGTACCATTGATAGCTTTTCTTTTCATGCGTCAATAGATAAACGGATTACATCTTGGCCGATCGAAGTCGTTGTGGTTCCTTCTTATCGCTCTCTTCCATGATGATAGACACACCAGAGATCACTCAGAACGCTAGTGAATATATGGCTTAATTAGTGAAGTAATAAATCTGATTAAATACCATAGCAATAGGTGAAAACAATTTTGAATATATGGCGCTGCTCTACAAACAGGTTGCACCCATCACCGGTGTATGTTTTCAATTATAGTATTGAATACAATGTGGGTCTTTTCAAAGATACTAATCTTACAGGTGCGAGTGATCAACATGATATGGTCAATGCAGAGGTACCGCGTGAACGTACCAGTGCAGCGCGGTATATTTACAAATTGTTTTCATCTAATTGCTATGGTAGTTAATCTGATTATTTATCGCTTCCCCAGCGTATACAATCGATTGAATTTGGTGTTGTTATTAGCAAGTTTTTGAGTTACACCTTTTCACTGTAAAATTAATTTTCTCAGCCAAATGATAAGCAATAAATTTCTTTTTTTTTCAGTTAATGTCAGGAAAAATTTATAATAATTATTTGTTACTGCATATTTTTTTTCACACCCTGATGTTAAACTTAGGTATGAAATTTAGGCTTTTAGTGTAAGATTTTCGATTTTCACAGGCTTCAATATAATTACTTTGCCCCATTTTTTTTTTTTGGGGGGGTTTGGGGTCAACGTTTTTGCTTTTCAAATTAACATAAATCGCTAATAAAAGATATTTTCCAACTTTTAAAGCACATCATATAGGGCTATATATTATAGTTTGTCAGAATTTCGGTTTCGATTGCCCCATTCTTCAATTCCGACTACCAATTTAGTCAAAATCAACTCTATGCCTCATATGTTAGAAAAACAATTATCAACCACGAATCACATGGTTTTATTGAAAACAAACTCATATTGACTATAAAAAACGAATAAAAACAGCCAGCTCTCAACACGCGATATTCGAAAAATATACAGTACAAAGCATTCTATTTTTTTTCTGATATTTACCGAAGAAATGAAAATTATTGCCTTTCATTAGTGACTAAGTGGGTCTTGTTTAACAATAGCCATCAACTGACTAGCGTTCTGCGTGTATAAAACAAAATGTGTATGCCGGAGACTTCCTTTAACTGGTTACTGCCCGACACGACTGATCAAATTCTATCGGTTACTGGCATGAGAATTAAGTCGTGTTCATAACGGTCGGACATAAGTGAGCTATTACCGGTAATAAGCAACTTATAACCAATAATAGTGACTTAAGGGTATACAAGGTATTGTTGGTCGAAGCAGCCAAAAAAATCGATTTTCATAATCTGAATCAATAAATCATTGACAAATAACACTTTGGTGTTTTGCAAAAGTTCATTCTACAAATCATGTACTTTGAAAACTTGCTTAATTTATTGTTGTTAATGAGTTATGTACATTTTACAAAAGTGTTGTTGTTTCAGCCCTCATTACAACATAACTCAAGAACCACAAGACCTACAAAAGTATTTCTGTGAAATTTGAATTCTTCTACACGCTCGCAAGGAAATGAGTAATGCAATTTTTGCCAAAGCTCACTACCATTCGCAAGATGTTGTGAACTACCAAATCGCAACACTTTAAAATAGTGTATTACCTTAAAGGAGTATTTCGTGATCCTAGCATCCTCTGTTTATGACATTTTTCAGTACATATCCACGAAAGAAGCATATTCCCAAAATTTCAGTTGATTTCAGTTATGCATGATTATGTGTATTACACTGCTCCATAGACAATACGTTGTAATTCGTTCTGGTGCACCAGAACGAAATTCAAATTTCGCGATATCTTTGCTAAACGAATTAATCTGAAAGAAATATTTTGTACATAAACATTATGTAGCCAGAGTATTCCAGCGATATAAAAATCTCAACTTTTTTTTGAGAAAAGTGGGGGGATGAGGCTGTGGATCACGAAATGCCCATTTAATACCGGTATTAAGTGACTTAAGTCCGACAGTGTAAACATGACTTTAGGTGCACCGTTAATTATATTTCGCACTCGTTAATAATATTATAATAAAGATTAAAGCACACTTTACGTTAATGTCGTTTGTTTTGTCGTAATATCATGTATTAGAAATGAACATGACGTATATAACAAATAAATACCAGTAATGACTGAACAGCTTTATAGGCTGGTTATGTTTCCCAGATTTGTTAACATTAGCATGTCAAGGCGATAAAAATGATACGCCTATGGTTAAATTCCGAAGATATCCATGTATTCGAATTGTAAAGTCACGCTTCACTTGTGCTTATGTTTAGAGTATGTGCGAATTCAATCCTTGTTAAAATTGCGGCACTTGCAATCAAACTGTCCCTGGTTTTGTATATGGCATGTTCGCATTGCAATACTAAGGTATTGGGATCAGCTTTTTAAAATTCAATTTATTTCTAATATTTATTATTATTATTATTTGTTAGCTTTTTTGTTTGCGGGACAATTCCTCAGGATGCGTTCGCACATGAGTTAAGGCGGAGAAATCGGGTCATTGGCGTATATCGTAAATATTGCGCCCCAAGACGTATGAATATACAGAGTGTCCCAAAATGAATTATACCGTGTTTTAACAAAATATCAAAAATATATAGTGAATAGTGTATCTAATTTTGATAAGTGCAATACAATGACACATATGTCTCCTACTTATTCTGTGACTTTCATTCAAATAGCTTGATTTGTTTTGGCGTGACATTGCTATTACTGAAAATGGACGAGAACTGCATGTATGTAATTTACAGCGCATGGATCCTTTATCACCATCGTCCAGCCGCACTCTGCAATATATTGGCGAAGTCCTACATTCGTTTACAGGAAATACACAAAATTTGGCACAGATGTAGAGCTTACACCGCTGAATAAATTTTGATATGGGATTAAGTAATACATTTCAATAAGACTTCAGATATTTAGGTTAAAATACATACTTTTTATGTGGGTTTTACTACAATGTTTACCCAAAAATGTCATTATTACAGAGGATATAACTTCCTCAAGGAACCCCCGCAGTAAATTTTAATTTTTCCCGTTACCTAGCTGTGGGTTTGCCAATATACCGTGGACATAAATACATGCTGTGACACTAAGGACGAACCTTCTCTATACGTTAATGAAAAGTCCATTTCCGCCGGCATTTCAAATGATGAAACTCACACACTGCAATAATTATCTTCAAAACTGCCGCCAAAGAAAGAATAGTTTCATACTGCAGTTACTGTCCGTTTTCCTATACATAATACACAGTGCTCTTTCCCATTGACGCGTGACCTCTACAAATAGCCTACGTAAAAAGTATGGGGATATGCCTAGTTAACGTCGCTGTGTGAAAAATAACCGGCCAATATTAAAAGTACTCTTCTAAAGTTCTAGAAAATATAGTTTTGTAACATGTCCTAAATTTTTAGCTAATTTAGATGTTTGGAAATATTCGCACTTTGGTGTTTTAGTTAATGTTATAGGTAATAGTACATTGCCTAGTTAACGTCGCTGTGTGAAAAATAACCGGTCAATATTAAAAGTACTCTTCTAAAATTCTAGACAATATAGTTTTGTAACATGTCCTAAATTTTTAGCTAATTTAGATGTTTGGAAATATTCGCACTTTGGTGTTTTAGGAAGGATATGTAAACGACAGATAACACCAAAAAATATGAAGAAATTATTTCCAAACCGTGTTAAGTCTGCAAACCACCATGTTTCTCATTTTCAAGAACGCTGGTTAACAATAAGCACGTATTGTCTCATTTCGTAAACAAAGACCACACACAATTGTTCTCTAGCGCTCGCTTTATAATCGTTCACCCAACTGAAAGGATAATCCCAGCGCATTGCTCCATTGTACGTGTAAAAGCAGAAACATATGATGTGTGTATTTAACCAGAGAAGATATGATTTAATCAGTTGAGCTGTTTTCAATGAGTGTTATCTTGGTTTAATAGCTTTTAATGGGGTTTAAGTCCTGCAAAGGTCGAATTGAATTCTACTGTAGACATGACTGCATCATGTAAGGTCACTCAAGCGCAACAAATCCTTTTTTTTTCATACAAGGATTGCTTCGCAACATCATGAATAATCGTCAGATATTGACTACTTAGTAGACGTAAGTACAGGATACAACAAATATACTGCATAACATTTTCCAAATAACTTTGTGCTGAACGGTTAGTAATTTTACAGATTTACAAAATAATTAATTAGTAATAAAGTGGCCAGGGCAACGAACTTTATGTTCTTCTCGCATTACAGAGCTCAGCAAAGCGCGATGCAGTATATTATTGCATTCTACGCATAACGTTTGCAAGGTTACGCGTTATACAATACTCGCTATCACTTCGCTTTAGCTACGCGTAGGTGCTCGCCCTTGAGGTAAACAACTTTGGGCAAAAAAGGTGATATTTTCTCTTTAAATCGCACTATTTTGGGGTAATATAATAGAAATAAAGGGTGCATCATTATCCTTTACATGCAAATAATGTGTCCTCGGCAGTAAATACGTTTTTACGTTTTTACTGTCTCGGACACATTATTTGCGTGTAAAGGATAATGCATTACCCTTTATTTCTTAATTAGAGTCATCCAATTTCTAAAATCTAAAATGTCTTTCGCTCTGTGTCAGGTGGCGCTGTGTAGCGCTGCTGTGGTCTTCACAAGAGTACGCCATCTCACTCGATCTGATGCCATGTGCGTTGCACCTTGCATTCCTGGGTTAGAAACCAGCTTCACGTCATTAGTCCAAGATGTTGGTGGACGTCCTCTTCCTCGTTTGCCTTCCATAGCACCTTGCAAAATCTGTTTTTCTACACCCCCATGTTTCCTGACAATATGACCAAAGTACTTCAGCTTTCTCTACATATTTTAATATGCCGCTTCTGATGGTTAGACTTGTACCAATCTTGTCGAGGATCCAGGAATTGGTTCTCCTGTCTTTCCATGTCACTCGTAGCAGCCTCCTTTGGTAAGGGTGTTACCTTTCTCATCATTTATAACATCCATCCTGGGGGTCCACTTCTTAGTAAGTTCTTTGGCAATACCAAAAGCTAATTTTGAGTCACCCATACATCTTTCCATTTCCACACACTTTCTTTCGACGTAGTCTCTTTTGTCCTCCTTAACACTTTTGGAGACCTCTTTGTTTAAGCGTGCCCATTCTTCCTTTCCTCCATATGCCTTTGCTCTCTTCCTGTCATCAGCTAAGTTTAAGGTCTGCTGAGAGATTCACGGCTGTTTCCGTTTCTTCTTTCTGGGGATGTACTTCTTTGCTGTGTTCTGGACTGTTTCTTTCATGTCTTCCCACAATTCATTTGGGGTCTGCTTCTCTTCATTAACTTTCAGTAACTCATCAAACCTGTTCTTCACAACTACTGAATATTGAGTGGGAATGTTGTCAACATCATACCTGGTAGGTGGTGCATTGTCTCTCTTAGCTTTCAGTTTTATTTTCACTTTGGCTACAAGTATCTGATGGTTACTACCACAGTCTGCGCCTGGTCGTGTTCTGACATTTTGGAGTGATGTTCTCCTGGATGATGCCTAAATAATGTGTTCCCAATGACTAGGTTATTAGCTTCACAAAATTCCTCCAGTCTGTCTCCACGTTCATTTCTGATCCCAAGTCCATATTGGCCTATACACCCAGTTTTCTCCTTCATTTTGCCAACCTTAGCATTTCAATCCCCCAGTACGACGAGTAAGTCTCTTCTAGGTGTACTATCCATAACTCCTTGTACCATCTCATAGAAGTCTGTCACCTCGCTCTGATGCATGATGTTGGTGCATAAACTTGTATGATGGAGATAATTAAAGGATGTCCTTGCAGTCTTACAGTCATCACTCTCTCATTTATTGGATTATATCCCAAAACACACTTGGCTGTGGTTCTTTCTATTATAAAACCCACACCTCCTCGTTTCCTTCCAGTATATTTTCCAGAATAGATGAACATACTTCCATCATCTGTAGTGAACCTCCCTTGTCCAAGCCACCACAACTCTATACTCCTAAGATCTTAATATTGTTTGCCACCATCTCCTTCTCCACAACTTCAATCTTTCCTCCTGACATACTGTGTACATTCCATGTAGCAATATTTATTGGTTTCCTTAAAGAGGTGATGTTCCTTTCCTTCCTGGGACCGTCAAGAACAGGACTTCCTGTAGCAGGCTTTAATCCTGATCTGTCATTACCAACAGGTGTACTCTGAGCAGCATCTCTCTCTTCCCCAGTAGCCATTGACGTATCTTCCGGCCTGCGGGTCGGACCTTCCGATACCCTCGTTTTCTTTTGATTTCGCGGTACTCGCATGTTTACATTCGAGGCCAAATAGTACGGTGGATGGCCAGGTCCTTCCGTACCAACAGTAGAGGGCCATTCCTGAGTTCTTACAGTACTAGCCTCCTCTTAACACAAACCATTTCCCTGGATGCCAGATGTGAGCTTTGTGTAATTGTGTTTTGTCGTTGACCATACCGTTGATTCCTCCGGCGCTACACATACATCAAAGCTGTTGACCATTGACGACTATTTAAACCATAGCTAGTATTCGCTATTTACCTATATATAATAGCTGGATGAGCTCCGAGTTGGAAGAGAGGAGTTCTTGAAGTCAGCTCTTGCTGTTATACTGATAGAGGGTCTCAGCGCCCCTTGAGAATCCACATTCCTACACAAAACACTATGATTGGGATAGCAAGAAAGAAAAGATGAAGAGAAGAAGTAAAAGTCACAACACAAGCTGGCACCCACACAAGCTTTTACCCGACAAAAGGAAAAGGATGATGTTGTCCGTCTATGGACAACCTTTTAGTCCACAGTCCGGATTTAATTTGACAGCATCGCCCATTTCCTGATGTCCGTGTGGGGTTGCGCCGTCACCTTCACACTGGGGATCTGTATCTTGTACCGCCAGTGTGAAATGAGTTATGTGCCCATCATTACTGGAATCCAGCGCCGTTACCCTAGTATGTGGACTAAGAACTCCCATCCTCTACGAAACTTAGGACGAAAGCTTCAATACAAAAACAACACCAGACAAAAACACAAGCTACCAAACCAACTAAATTGGCTTACCTTTCCTAACCAGCTGTGTTGCGAAAGGAAGTTTTAAGGTAGAGAAGGTAGTAAACAGGTTGAAAGATGAAAAAATAGAGTAGTGTAGGTAGGAGCATCCAAAATGGGACAAGATGTAAGTACTCAATTGGAGAATATCCAGTATAGATGGAAAGAGTTGGCACAAGTGCAAATGATGGCAAAAGGTATTTTTAAGCTCCTCGACACTGGGATAAGGTGTCTCCCTTTACGTTTAAATTTCTAAGAAAGTATGTAAATTTTAGAATTTAAAACAATACTAGCAATACTAATGCCCTTCATACCTACAGAAATACAACTTTCCCAGTATAAATCATTCTGGGACACCCTGTAGTTCTGACTAATTAATTTGCTCCGTCAAACTATAGATATGACTAAAATAACTCCGTCAGACCATAAAGCTCCGAATAAAAATAACTCTGTCAGACTATATAGCTCCTACTAAAACTACTCCGTCGGATTATAGCTCGACTAAAATAAGAAATACTTTTTGTATTGATATTTGGCGTCAAATCAAAAAAATACGTCCGATGAGATTTCATGGAATCACCAAAAATATCCTAAATTATTTAATATCTTATAAGTCACACTTACCGAAATACTTCACTTTAGTTTGGTCGGTTACGTAAATAATTGTTATTGTTATTATTTTAGTAAAACTAAAAGAGGCAAATGCAGCGAAAAACAGTCAATTACAGCTGCTAATCTCACCACCGATGCGACTGCGATATTCGAGGAATAGAGCTTTACCCTATTTCCCATCACGCACTAGGGGGGCGGTACTTCTGCCGTTCGAGTGTCGGAAAAACACATCATCTGCCCGGGGTGTAGTGTTCCGTTCATCACGCAGAACGCTAGTCAGTCGATGGCTATTGTTAAACAAGACCCACTCAGTCACTTAATTAGGTGCTTGAAACGATCGAATTCGATGTTGAAATAGTTACACCTTTTCACTTCATAATTAATTTTCTTGGTCAAATGAAAAGCAATAATTTTCATTTCTCTCGGTTAATGTCAGAAGAAAACTATAACGCTTGGTACTGTATATTTGTTCAAACTCTGGTGTTAAACTTAGGTATGGAATTTCGGTTTCTAATGTAATATTTTCGATTTTCACAGGCTTCAATTTTCCCCGTGACCTTTTTTTTGGGATGGGGGGGTCAACGTTTTGCTTTTCAAAGTAACATAATTTGCTAACGAAAGATATTTCCCAACTTTCTAAAGTACGTCATATAGGACTATATGTCATAGTTTTGTCAGAATTTCGGTTTTGACTGTACCATTTTTCAATTCCGTCTACCAATTTTGTCAAAATAAACTCACGAAGGTGCCCATGGATGGATGAATTTTTGCAAGCCAGAATAGAAATATTGTATATCTCTGCTGGTTATATGAAAATTACGTACTGGTTGAACATTTTGGCAGTCGCAAGTCGTTGCAGCAACATAAATCATGAATTGCAGGGCAGTGGGACAAGATCCATCTTATTGTAGAGTGGCCACGTAATGGTAGTGTGCCTGGTTTCAAGTACATTTCCCAGTATAATGAATTCTACTATATTGTCCTTGCATACAATGGAGCCGATAACAAGATCAGGAAATTGATACAACCAGTAGTAGTACATGTAATAGTAGTGGCTGTTAGTCTTATACTGTACTATGCTTATAATTCAAATATTTGGTGTTTTTGTGCTGGCGGCAACCCAGCACTTATTGCTTGGGTTCTGTTTTCTGTTGTTTCTATAAGTAATTCATGAAGAAAGCGGAAACTTGTAAAAATGTTGCAAAAAATTGATCAAAATGGTTATGACAAACAGATATACTAAAATTGGCCGGTGCAGATGTCAGAAATATTGTGTTGATTTTGCATATTAAGGTAAAATAGGTATATGTCTTAGGAAAATAATTTTTCTGAATCTTGAAAAGGAAGTTTTACTGGTTCTCTTCACTAGAGCACTTATCTTGGCAGGCTATGGTATATGTGGGCAGACACACCGGGTACCATGCATGCTTTGTTGGAGTTCAGTATATATATCGGTGTGTTGTATCATAGACCCTGGATGGTTGTATATGGTATGTGATCCAGTATCTCTAGTGAGAGCTACCTGCTGAGTTATGATGACATATTTAATTTACACATCTTACTCTATTCATGTTCCTAGTGGTCTGTCTGTGGTGGTCTGTTATCTTAATATGTGTTGGATAATATTGTCAACTACATGTAACATGTTTGACCATGCAACATGCAGTAAACATGGTAAACGTTGAATCCCTAACATCTAAGACCTGTGTTAATAAATAAGCAAGATCACTGAATATTGGAAATATGTACATTTCCTGATAACACGATGATGACCAAAAGCTATTGATGCACACATTACCTTCAAATATTTGGGTCTATGTTTATGATGACAATATGGGGTGTTTCCATAACCTGACCACCTTTTCTGACTAACTTTTCTGACTACCTTTTCTGACCTTATCCCAATGCCATAGTCCAATAACATTAACTAAACAATCATAGTGCAAATTTTGACCTCAAATTGCAGAGTATGAGGTTTTTGTACCCCAATTTTCAAAGGTCATTCAATGAATGTACAAATGTATTGCAGTTAAAGAACTGTGCACTAATAGGTGAGAATGTTTTGGATCCTAGTGTTTTACACCATAATCATAGACAGTCACGCTGGGTGATAATTAGCAAGCTTTTCTCTGGGACTTGTTAATAGATAAACAACATTTTAAGGGTACATGGTTGTTATTTCTTTCTCACTTTAGATTATTTATTTGTACCTTTTGCTTGTCGAGTATCATTTGATTTTGTTTAGTTTAATACAGTTTTGTTTGTATATTTAATGTCTTGGATGCACCATCGGATCGAGTGCCACTGATGTAAAAGCAATTTCCAAATAAAAATTTGAAACTTAAAAACTACAACACTTTCATGGTAAATGAAATTATTTAAAACAAATAAAATAAAATTTGTTACCCTCAGCACTTCCCTATTCAGACTTTGTCTGTCTGATGGACAATTAAGGGTATACGATGTATTGTTGGTCGAAGCAGCAGCAAACAAAGTAGTTCACAGCACCTTGCAAATGGTATTGAGCTTTAGCAAAAATTGCATTGCTCAATAAGCCCAATCAGCATTGGAAGTTTGCAATGCATTGTGGGACACATTTTGCAGTTTTGGGACACTTTGTCCTTTGACCTATCGGGAAAATTCAGAAAGATTGGGGTTTTGAGCGTACAAAATATAACTTAAAACGTGTTACTAGAATAAAAACAAACCCAAAAGTTTGATTATTTTGTATAAATTAATTATTTTATTATTTATAATGATAACATTATTACAATAATAAATTAATGATTACAGCAATTTTCCAGATATGTCAGAGGTCAAAGTGTCCCAAAAAACCTGAAAGTTATGGCGATTGGGCTTATTCATAGCGAGCGTGTAGAATAATTCCCATAGTTCCTTGCGGTTAGACTCAGACGTTATTGAGTACATCGTTCAGCGGACGTTGCTACTGTGCATTGCAAGTCGACATGGCGTCAAATGACGACATATTGAGTCAAACGCAAGGAATTATGGGATTTAATTAAGGTCAATTGAAAGTTTCATTAATTTTGGTAAATGGTACGTTCGTTGTACTTGTGTTTTTAACGTTATATAAGTTCAATGTCATTGAACTTGTCAAACTCTATATGTATATGTTTGCAAGGGCATTACCCTTATCATCAATAGGTCAATGACTACTGCCTGTAATTCTGATATTCTTGATCATTTATATTATTTCACTCAATTGTTTATGCTATCACTGGTTTAACAATTCATCCTATACCTTTGAACAGCAGCCAAATGTTGTTAATCGGTGATAAATCCACACTTTTATTCTAGCATTTGTACGCGAACGCAAATAATAGATAGAACCCGTCATGCATGGCTTTTGTACGTTTTTACTCTTACATGCATTATTTTGGAGGAAGCGGCTTAACAGCCTCAGTGGCAGTTGAGATTTGATTCAGACCATTAAAATCATTTGTGGTTTCAAAATGGAGTAAAACATCTTCGTGCCATTTTACGTAATTATATATAATATCCTTGTTCTGTCTTATTCCGGCTATCTTCAAGTTTGTTTGTTTTTGTAAATGTAACACAAAACAAGAGGTCGCCCGTAGCCTTGCGTTTAGCAGCTGACCTCGTTAAACGTTTGCCTTCTTAACTTTTTTAAGGCACTAATTAGCATTCCCAAATTCGTAATCAGAGTTTAAATTTGATACGAGGGACATGTAAGTTCTGCGGTGCTCGAGCGCAGACTCGGGGAAATCTGCCGTCTGAACGCTTTCGAGGATTCCAGTCCTTGAGTTTTATAGTTACCTTAAAGATTTAGCTTCTTAGTCACTATTTCAATCATTTCTATGCGTGAAAACTGGAATATGACAAAAACATAAGTGAAAAACTGTGAAACATAACAAAACGTAATGTTTTTTTAACATGCTTATGCACAAAACCCACCAAGTCCATTAGCGTTATTCCATATTGTAAGTGGTGTCATTGAGCCATTTATGTCATGACATTCAGTATCCAAATTTACTGATAATTAATTATGCATTCGTTTGTTTAATACTGAAATTTTACGAACGATTTGAAACTCGAGAATCCTTAAAAAAAAAACATAAAAAAAAAAAAAAAAAAAAAACACGAAAAACAAAAACATCTCATAACTTTACAAATTTAATATAAACCGTAACACATGATATATTAGAAACACAAAAGAAATTCAAAGAAAATCTATAATGGTTGTTTCGATTATTTAAAGAATATGTCTCACCTTTCCAGTCGCAGTAACAGGAAATGTGTCCAAAAAGATTACATGCTTTGGGACAAGTTTATCGTTGACCTGTGTGTGTATAAACAGAAATTTGTAAAGTTCTTTTGCATTTATTTTACGATTTTCAATGGCACGAGGGTGATCCAAGTGCTTTAATGATCATGTTAATATCGATCACTGATGAATGATCAACACATGTGGGTCCTAAAATAAATTCGGCAATGAGAGATAAACTAGCGTGCTTTGTTGCAAATAGCAAACCTTTATTTATTTTTTGTTGCTTACCTTCCCTCGGCAAAATTCCCTGATTTCTTCCTCAGTTGGCGGATCAGTCTTATCAACTCTATATACATAAAATGACAGTTCGTGTGTTCAAATCGCCGATTAAAATGTGATGCGATCATGTAAAATCAGTCGGAACTCGGAAATATTAAATTTTCAGTTTCTTGTAGGTTAGTAAAAAGCACTTACAAAGCTAAATTTTCAGAAAACCCCATTGAAATTGAACAACCAGTTCCAAAGATTTGAGCAATTAAAGAATTTCCAAAAGAACATAAAACAAAAGGAAATATTTCCTTTCTTTGGCTATATCTCAATATCAATATTTCCGAGCTTAATTAATCCAGACGCCATCCATCGACAAAAGTATAATATTATGGAGTTTGGGTAAATTAATTACCGATACAAACATATACAAACAAGTACTATTGCAAGACCAATCTATTGTGGTGGCATATTTACGGCTGTCTTGTTTTAAATTAGCTTTTATCAAAAGCACACTATATATGCTTGTAGACGAGGCTTTACGGTATTAGAAACCAGTAGCAGGTTTGATTAATAATACTGAAACTGTATACCTGAAAATCAATTATCTGTACCAAGAACTGAAAATGAGGCGTCTATAATAATGTGTCATGATTATTTAACAGGCCTAAGTGATTGTGTTTGACTTTGCGGAATGAATTGAAAATGACTTATGATATCCAAATGGTTTTGAATTAAGAACAAAGCGGTCAATCATGAAAATTATAAAAGTATGTGATAGCAATTTTAATCCTCAACTATTTAGTTCTGTTTAGTTTGGGCTTTAACATGTCCAAACATGGATGTTTCTGACGCTACATCTCTTGTCTGGAACAAAAACATAAACCTTTCCAGTCCAGTAAACGATTAAAATAAGAACAACGAATACGAACAAGGATTATTTCCTACCTCAGACTTGCGCAGATTTCTTCACCTACTCTTTCATCAGGCAGTCCAACAACCTAACAGATATGTCAAAGCCAAATTAAAAATGTTTGAAAAGACAATTGTTATAATATTATTGAGTTTTGAAACGCAAACCATCATTATTTTTACAGTGTGATTGCACATGGAATGTCCAGATAAATATACAATTTTCAAATGAAGGAAAAAACTTTTATTTTGTAGTTTATAACAAAATATTATCAATACAAATTTAGGTGAATAAATAAACACTGTATTTATTCCTGATATTAAAATATTCAATTTAATACCTGACCTGTAGGAAACTAGATCTTTGTCTGAGAGTAATAAAATAGTGGTTATTGCCTTTGTTTTTGCGAACAGCAAAAATATTTACGACATATTTTTTTTAATTGTTATTAAATTTGCGATAGTGTACATACCAATGCTGCTTGTACTTTTTGATGTTCATACAATACGGCTTCTAACTCTGCCGGGGCCAGATTAAGACCTTCCTTGATGATGTTGTCCTAGTAAAAATACATTGATAACATTGTTAACCCGGAACGAAAACTGTAAGTTTCAAGTTTGTTAAAGTAACGAAGTTTTTCCTTCCTTCCTTCTTTCCTTCCTTCCTTCCTTCCTTCCTTCCTTCCTTTCTTTCTTCCTGCCTTCCTTCCTTCCTTCCTTTTTTTGTATCTAATCTAGTACCAATTCGCGCGGCGAAACTGTCTCGACGTCACGGTTATTTGTGCTCAACTGTCGCCAGTCTCCATTGTATTACTGGGACGTCATTGCACCAGGCAATTTCGGCGTCCGGGAATTTTGAATATCACGTAATGTTGTGATTGCTCGAGACTTCCTTTAACAAAAGGGGTTAAAAATATATACTCTTTTCATATACACTGTACTATGATTTCATAATATTTGTTTTAATAGAATGCCTACTCATTTAGTTTTGATCGCGTAACTTCACGTAACTATTCAAATTGTCAAGATCTCCAACTTATTATTTGACAAGATTAAGTCGCCCTCTGACAAGTTAAACTACTCAAATTTGATAAGTTGGATCATTTTTGACAAGAATCAATCCATTCTATATTACTTGACAATATTGCCGTTTTAAAATGACAGGGGTATGTTATCAAATAATATCTATTTGATTACTTTCTTGTAATTTTGATGAGAATGTCTGATTCGTTTTGAAGAGAAATCTGCAATGTCCCCATCTGAATAGTTCCCCTAGTCAAATTTGACAAGATGAAGATGAGTAGATCGTTTTAAGATACATGTTTCACGAATCTGAGCTAATCTGACGGCTGTTACATTGTTATACAATACAAAATATTAGAACCGAACCAGTGACCTGCAGTTTAACCTGTTTGACACACTAGGAACAGCCAATGTCCTGAAATAGGTAGTTTTTGTCCAGGTCTGTCCAGGGCTGTCCAGGGAGGGGATTATCTGATGAGGTTTTGTGTCCAGGAATGTACAGAAAGCCAAAATCAAAGCAAATTTGTACAGGTTTGACCAGGTTTGTCCAGGCTTGTCCAGAAATGGATCAAGGATAGTAACCTTGGAGATACCATTTTCATAACATGCATTAGAGCCTATTGTGATAGGTGACTAACAAATGAATGGCATGAATTTAAGCATGTAATTGGAATTATTCACAGCCGACTGGTTACATACTTCTAGACAGTCTCCATCTGAATTGTCTGTGGTTGCTTGGTAAACAACACTAATTCTTTGTGTTTGTTGTGCTTCGTATTTTGTCAGACCAAGAGTATAATGTTCTAAATAATTATATCCAAAGTTGTATACTCGTACATGTCTAAATGCTGATTTTAGAAAACAAATGTATCTTTTAGTATATTTTGGGTCACAACCTATATCAATAAACAATTTGCTTCATTAGGGACCGTTCACAAACACTTGTTAGGGGGGCTGATGCAAAAAGGGAGGGGGGAGCCCTGAAAAATAGATAGACCTAAACAGATCATGTCCTTTACATTGTATTTTGCTATATTGTCATTGAGCTTGTTATGCCATTATATACTTCTAATAGGGATGACCAATGAACCATCAACTTGATTAGAACACTCCCATAGACATGCAGGGAGCTCAACTGTGCACTGCTTGCACAGACATTTCT
Organism: Amphiura filiformis; assembly: GCF_039555335.1. NCBI lineage: Eukaryota > Metazoa > Echinodermata > Ophiuroidea > Amphilepidida > Amphiuridae > Amphiura > Amphiura filiformis. The sequence goes on along the minus strand of NW_027305564.1, from coordinate 242,815 downwards.
AAATTGAGCTCATTATTTTATTTTTCATAATTTTTCTGTAAAAATTGGAGATGTTAATGCCAATTATGTTTTGTAACTATCCTGCAAATTACAGCATCATAACTTATTTGGTTTTTCTGTAAGTGTGAGTCAAAATTGGTCCATCGCCACAGTGCGCTTAATTGCCAGTGGCCCAGTGCAGCACTGCTCAGAATGGCACAGAATATTCAGATGAAAAAGATCAGGTGAACACCTTGACCTACTGAGCTGTAATCTGGCAGAGTTGTTGTTATTACCTCTATCATACCCTCTGTAAAAAGGAAAAAAACCCGGACAAGTAGATCTCGAGTTAAAAATTAAATCACCAGCTTCCCTTTGGAATTTCCAAACACCTTTCGAATCATGTTAAATAGACACCTTTCTGAACATAAATGTGAAGTTTCATGCTCATTTGTTGTATTATTCACCTGATCTCAACCCTAAACATTTTCTTATATTTATACCATCTGCACTGACTTGCTGCTATACACGCACAGGAGCTGTACTTTTAAAATACGCGCCTAATCAATAATGAGTCTTTCACTCCATTGTTAAAGTACTAGTGCTCCCTGTAGCATATGGAGTGACCAGGCCCTGGATGTGATGGTTTTGTAGCACATGACAGTATTCATTCAAGCCTATCAAGGTCTGTTATTAGCCACTTGCTGAATGGCTGGGCATTATCAGCTATCAAAGAGATACCTTATGCTGCTGCCAATCACAATAGAGGTTAAACATTTTGTTAAAACCCCAGAAGTGATATCAGGACAAAGCTGTACATGTTGGTACTTGATTGTTTGGATTCCTATGTTGAAAATCCCTTGTAGTACATTAATATTTTTCTTATGTGTAGTGTATATTGTTGTGGAAAAAAGTTCACCTGGACTTTTGATTTTGTGCCACTTTGGCCATTATGGATGATTTTTGGCAAATGTTTTCTAAAAGCATGATTTCAGTGCCTCGGTTTGAAGAAATACTTAATGCTATTGACTAGTAAAGTGCCATTTCATAAGAAACCCTTTGATACTTTCACAATATGCTTGTTTCATGTTTGCATATATATTAAAATAAAGAAATATAAAAAGGTAAATATATGCTTATACCAATTTTGCTCACATTGCTATATTTAGACTTTGTCAATATATTTCGTTCCAATGACCGGTCAGAATGGGAAACTTTGAAAATTCATAATTCGAAAAGTTTTTGACCGATTTTGACCATTTAACCACCAACATACTTCTGTTGATGAGTTCTTTCCAGAAAACAATCTTTTGTAGCAAAAAGGGCAACATGAAATTATGATGGTCATCCCTACTTCTAATAATATGGGGACTTGTGATCATGTTAATACATACCTTGTTCAATAGACCATTCACAATAGGATACAGACAAATTTGTTCAAGCTAATTGCTTATAAAGTTAACATAAGGAAATGATATGTCCTTTTGCTGTGCATTCAGTCGAGGAAATAGGCATTAGTGTTTGACAATACATATGACCAAAGAGCTTTTAATAGAAATAGAGTCGCAATAGATTATATAATCTTTTGTTCGTTTGATGCCGATTAGAAGTTGCGACAGGCTATTCATAAAAGTGGTACCATTGTTTCGAATAAAGGGGTTCCGCCATTAAATTGGTCACTGATCCGGCATCATATTAACGCTTTACACAACAGGCGAGTATCAATATGTGACCACACTACAGTCATGTGTAAGGGCAGTCATGTGTAAAGTGGTACCATTGTACTCATGTATCCCAAATGTGTGCTTGTGTGGGTCTGAAGACTATAAGGAGGCTTTAGCTGTCGATGCAATCATCTTTACCACCCACCTGACGATAGGCGTTTCATTTAAATAAATTGAATGCTCTTGGTGATCGATTACACATTAGAATGTATGAAGGCTGCCATATCCAGTCCATATATCTATATTACACTATAATGGTAATCACTATACGTATACATGTAAGTTTAAGTATAGGCCTATAAAGGTTGTTTTTAAGAAATTTCCGTTTAATTTCTCACCTCTGTGAGAAGTCTTGGGAGGGAGGAGGGAGGAAGAGGGGAGGAGGGGATATGGAGAATGAGAGAGGGCTGGAGGATGGGAGAAATAAAAAGATATAATAAAGACAAGTAGATAAATATAAATATAAGGAAAATGATGAGAATGAGAGAGGGAGGGTGAGAGGGGACAATGAGAGCGAGGGAGTGATAAAGTGTAGGCCTAGGAAAGAATAAGTACAGAGAAGGGAAAAGAAAGGAATGATGAATACATTTAATAATAATTATTAGGCCTATATAATAACTAAACACATAACAGCACTGGGCAGCCATTCGACGATGTCAATGCCTTTATTCGTTACGTAATTAAAACGCCCAGTCAGATGTATTTCACACCTACCAAACACAACTCACCCAATTTCGCAAACTGGACGTTGAATGTACACTCTCATGAATATTGATTGGCAACATTTTCCAATATGTCAGCGCTCTAATCGGAAACAATAGAACAATAGACCCTGCAGAGCGTTGCATATGACCTACTCTGAGACAGACCACCCCCATGATAGGCACTCTGCTGGGTAAATCATCATAAGAGCTGCATGTCCAGATACAAAAACCTTAATAATCAGCATAGACAGTTTCTCTCACATTCAGAGGGAATGTAATTAAGTACATCACATTAATATGGGAAAACACCTTTCATTTACTTCACTTATACTAGGCCTAGGCATTTTTTTACAGTCTTTTCATGTGATTTTTGCCATGATTTGATGTATGCCTGAGATTGAAGCACATCTTAAACTTTAAATTTTATACATGTTATAATTCAATGTCAAGGTAATACATACATATTACATTCTTCAAGTTCAATCAATAGTAATTGTTGAGTAAGTTGAATGCAAAACAACAATTCTAATAGCAGTAAAGCAGATATGGAACCAACACTAGTGATTCACATGTATGTTTCATATATTCCCAAATAAATTATTATGTGGTTATTCTATAATAATAATAGTAGTCTATTTTTATGCTGGTTGCCTCCAGTTCTGAGTAAACTATGATCATCAAGCTCTGATCATATGATCTGAAATGTGTAGGCAATTTTATTTTTGCATGTACTGTTGGTTAAATCACAGTAGTTTAAATACACTTTCACAACAGCTTTTGTTCAAGTGGCCTTGTCACTAGTAGAATGGACTATTATCCAATTATTTCTGAGCCACCAATTTGCTTTGTCCTCGCAAACAATACATTGGATTGCTCTGCAAATTAAACATTTAGTTGGATATGGCAAGGAACCTAATCCGTGTCCTGGACATAGTCTGGACAGACCTGGTCAGACCTGGACACATTTTCTTTGATTTTTGACCTGGACAGACCTGGACAAAAACTACCTATTTCTGGACATTGGCTGTTCCTAGTGACAGAATATTGCTTTTGAAAAAATCATAATGCTCACCTTTATCCTGCCATTTATTCGAATAAAACCATCCTCATCCATCACAGCTAAATCACTGAAAAAACAACAACATCATGATGTTCTCCATGAAAAGCCTTGTTATGTAATAATCATAAAAAATAATAACGTAAGATAGAATTTTAAACATCATATGAATGGGTAAACACGCTGGAAGAGCATGACACTTGGGGTATCTGCTCGAAAGTTGGTACTGTTGCGGAGAAGGATTTACCAATCCGTCATAGTGATGACATAAAAACACGGCCGGTCCCGTCCGATTGGAGACGGATTCTATTTTTTCTAAACAATGGAACTTTTCTGCAAAACTAATTGAGTGTATATTCAGCGTCACACCACAAAATCAGATCAACGTAGATTTTTAAAACAATAAGTACGCACACAAGGTAATACCAGTCAGCTACCTGCACAACCGATTCTTTTGTTCTGCAAGGCTCACTCAGTCATTTAATGAGGCAATACAAACGATCGAAATTGGTGTTGAAATGAGCAAAATTTTGAGTTACACCTTTTCAGTGTAAAATTTTTTCTCAGCCAAATGAAAAGCAATAATTTTCATTTTTTCAGTAAATGGCTGGAAAAACTATAATGCTTGATACTAATTTTTTTTTAAATCCTGGTGTTAAACTTAGGCCTGAAATTCAGTCATTTAGTGTAAGATATTCGATTTTTATAGGCTTCAGCTCGGCCCGCGAGCTTTTTCTTGGATCAACCTTTTAGCTTTTCAAAGTAATATAGTTCGCTAATGAAGGATTTTCCCCAACTTTCTAAAGCACATCACCGTGAGCTATATATCATAGTTTTGTCAGAATTTCCGTTTTGATTTCACCATCTTTCACTGTCGGCTGAAAAAATTTCTAAATCAACACGTGAAATCTAAAGGCTAGTACTAGCATTGTGGATCGATATCCCTGGGTTTAATAGGAATACCGGCATGGCTATAGTGTTGCCAGAACTTCAATATAGCAAAGAAATTCCCAGACCTATAGCGCTCCTACTGATCATGTTTAACCAGAACACCCAATTGGGGATTTAATCGCTGGTCGGGCAATTTGCTTTCAATGAAAAATTGACCTGGATAACAACAAAGGAAATATCGACTATTTCAGCTGGTTGCTCTCGAGATAAAAGTACTCACCATTGCCTACTTTTACTTAGTTTGACATTTTCGGACCATGAATGGAAAAAGGGTAAAACAAAACGGAAATTCTGACAAAACTATAACATATAGACCCACACGATGTGCTTTACAGAGGTGGGAAATATCTTTCTTTAGCAAACTATGTTAGTTTGAGACGCTAAAACATGAATTCCGTAAAAAGCTCGCAGGCGAATTCAAGGCCTATAAAAATCAAAAATATCACACTAAAAGACACAATTTGATGCTTAATTTTAACACCAAAAATAAAAAAAAATGTATATTCAAGCACCAAGTTTTTAACTGACATTACTGAAGAAAAAAAAAAATATTGCTTTATATTTGACCGAGAAAATTAATTTCATAGCAAAAAGGTGTAGCTCTGAATTGTGCTGATTTTTACATGTATCGATCGACTTTTAGCGCGACTAAGCATTTCTAAAGAATTGGTTGTCCAGGCGGCAGACTGATACACAATCCTTCACAATCTTTAAATGGATCTGAGAGAGAGCTAATCAAAAGACTTCATGAAGCTCGAGTAAACTGACATACAAATTGACAGAGCAGAAAAAAATTTATTATAATTTTATGTCAGTTTTCCAGAGTTTCATAAATTCATTTAAATCATAATTTCTTGGGCTTGCACTATATATTCCCAATCCTCGCATCATACAATGTCTTGCATTGTCTTACACCCTGTCAGGGTGAAGCATGTAGACCGTCTCCTTCTTTCTTCATTATAAAATAAAATCTTTTCCATCAATCTCACCCTGTATGAATCCATCCATTGTTATCCTTCATTGCTTTTGTTTTCACTTCATCATACATATAGTATTTGAACATGGAGTATCCTCGGACTTGCAATTCTCCATTTGTGCCCACAAGTACAATAAGTCCATTCTCATCAACTATTTTCGTCTGTAGATAAATAACGACAAGGTTTTTCTTGCGAATGTGTGTCGTATGACGGGAATGTGCCACAAACATGGATCGAAATATTGGCTATCTTGCGTGTTATTATCGTAATAATAGTAAATTACACACATTGAGCTACATTGACAGATAGAAAGTTAAACGGAGGAAATAATTATTATACCTGAACGCAAGAGAACGATGTTCTTGGTTGAAAGACCAAGTTGAATCTACCACGCATTCAATTGAAACACGTTATAGCGGCAATCGGACTTCTCATATTTTACATAATATAATAATAGGGTATCATCTACCATGAAATACGAAAGGTGTGAATAAACATTATGATATCCATCCGCTATTCGCTGTCGTAGTGCACGTTAATACAAATTGGTTACTGCTCCAACTCATACACCTGTTCCGAATTTTGATATGCCATAGGCTTTGTGTTGTGATCATTTCGATCAGTGCTTCGTAACAAAGAAAGTGTGATCCAGTTGACCTAGCAATGGTCATATTCGCTGTCGTAGTGCACGTTAGAATATGGCCGTTGCTAGGTCAACGGGATCACGCTTTCTTTGTTACGAACCACTGATCGAAAATGATCACAGCACAAAGCCTATGGCATATCAAAATTCGGAACAGGTGTATGAACCCAGGCTTGGAGCAGTAACCAATGGTTACTAACGTGCACTACGACAGCGAATTCTAACGTGCACTAGTACAGCGAATTAAGGAAGGAACATTTTTAATGACTATAGAGGGCGACATTGTCGATGTCCAATCGTTTTAGCCATTGTCGCTGCCCGCACTCAGCAAAACGCGTGGGGCGTTCATATATAGGGATGAGAAAGAGTGAACAGTTTTAGGGATGAGAAAGAGTGAACAGTTTACCAACCCAAAGTGTTACAATTAAACAAGACAACATATAAATACAAATCCCGACCGGCACACAACCCAACTTGAAAAAAAAGCAAGGGAATGTGCCGGCGCGGGAATCGAACCCACGACCTTCCGATCTCTAGACGGACGCCTTATCCATTAGGCTACCAGCTCCCACTGATAAACGGTGGTTAAAACTGGGTCTAATGTTGGCAGTCGAGGTATACAATACACACAAACAAATATTACGCAAGTACACAAGTGAAGGAGATCATTACTGATGCTTAATCGTTTCCCCAGTATAATATAAGTAAAGTAGGTAATGGGGATACGCATCCTGCACAAGAACAAATAAACACAACGGGGAACGATTGCTCGCTACGAGAGGAAACTGAATAAATTAAATAAGAAAGAGTGAACAGTTTACCAACCCAAAGTATTACAATTAAACAAGACAACATATAAATACAAATCCCGACCGGCACACAACCCAACTTGAAAAAAAAAGCAAGGGAATGTGCCGGCGCGGGAATCGAACCCACGACCTTCCGATCTCTATATAGGGATGGTTTACAGCAATCTGGTATTCTGGACTATTACGGAAATCATCATTATTATAACTAGCAGATCACCCGTCTTTCGTGGATCGTAAATGCATAGAGTTTGGACTTTATTTGTTGGTAAGTTTTACTTGAAATCTGTGCATGTTGTGGTCATGAAGATGAAATTGCTGAAGACGTGAGGGGTCTAAGAATAAAAGTCCCCTGTACAATTGTACAGCGACTAAAATAAGACAACTGTAAAATCTCCTCCCTGTACGACTAACAGTAGGCCTATTCTACTGCAGGTCTACATTGACCGTAATAACCAACGCACTGAATGGTCTATTGTTCTATTGTGTCCGATTTGAGCGCTGACATATTGGAAAATGTTGCCAATCAATATTCATGAGAGTGTACATTCAACGTCCAATTTTCGAAATTGGGTGACTTGTGCTTGGCAGGTGTAAAATACATCTGACTGGGCGTTTTAAATACGTAACGCATAAAGGCATTGACATCATCGAATGGCTGCCTATAGTGCTGTTCGTGTTAGGCCTATGTGGGGGGGCTGTGTTTAGTTTCTATAATAATTATTATAAGGCCTATATTTATTTGTCATTCCTTTCTTTTCCTTTCTCTGTACTTATTCTTTCCTTGCTAAAGTATCACTCTCTCTTCTTATCTCCCTTCCTTTCTCCATCCCCTCTTACTTTTTGTCCCCTCTCATTCCCATCATTTTCCTTACCTTTATATTTATTTACCCCCTCTCATTCTTCATATCCCCTCCACCACCTCCTCCTCCCTCATCCCCTCCCAATACCTCTCACAGAAGAGCTGCCCCCCTTCAGTACGCCACTTTTTATGACATTCTCCTTCTTAAAATAAAATAAAATGTCAATTTGTGAAACAACTTTTATATAGGCCTATTATATACCTGTGTACTTATTATGTTACATGTATACGTAGCTATTACCATTATACAGTAGGCCTACTATAGACATGCATACATGGCAGCCTTGATGTGTAATCATTCAGCAAGCGCATTCCATTTATTTAAATGAAACACCTAAAGTCAGTGGGGTGACAACGAACTGAACATCAGCGGCTAATGTATGCCTTTTGTGCTTACGGCTACTCAATCAACCCTTGGGTTTTATGGTAACAAAGGGTACTTTTTGTTCCAGTAAGCGCTTTCACGCGACTTTCGTTTGATCACTTATTGACAGTAGCCTGCTAGGTAAAGCGTTAATACACTGTCGGGTCAGCTTACCGATTTAATGGCGGAAGCTTTTTGTCCCAAACAAAAGGTACCTTTTCGATGAATAGCTTGTCATATTTCAAATCGGCACAAGTGAACAATGCGTTACATAATCTATTGCTTCTCCATCTTTTAAAAGCTCCATGGTAACAACGACCTCCTCCTCCGCTGGTAGGAGTATTCCGTTATTTCCGTAAAACAAATTTGCTCTGTTGGACTACTTTTATCCTCATACTTGTAGGACAACACAGTAAAAAGAGAAAAAACTCCTCCGGCCCCCTATACGATTACATGTTAACGCATGTCCCCAGCATTAAATAACATCTCCCCTGGTATGACTACACATTACAACAGCAACAAAAAGACTCTTCATAGGGTCTATGAATAAACATTGAATCACCCCTATCATTGTCATCATTATTATGTAAATAAGATAACAGCCCCTATAATAAGCTCAAGATGTTGACTAACCATAAAATTGAATAAACAATACTGATTACCAGTGAGCTCCTGTGTATAATGATATGAGTGACCGGATATCAGACAAAATAATTGACCCGCAAGTCCAAATACTGCAACCTTATTGGAGGTGATTAGTCTGAAAGGCCCTTTCAGTGCTTTTGAAACTAATTAACTTAATTTGACCCACTTAACGTAAACAAAAACAAAATTTGACATTTTATTGAAGTGCGCACAACCTTGTTCTTCGCATCACAAAAGTCCGTTTTCCGAAATAATGTAAACCGAAAAAGTGTTTAGCCTCACCAATTGGCCAGTTTCAGTAATTTATAATAGAAGATATCCCATTTCTTACCTCAAGACCACCTGCTGGGTAGACAGCTGCGTCATCCTGTTTCTTTTGTGGATCTAGTGGATGCCCAAGAAATAAAATCAGTGCTTCTGTCATTCCGAACACATTCTTTGAATTAAATAGGAAACATTAATATGTTTTTAGATATAATAGAAAAGCAGCAAGATTTTAGGTGACTGAAAAAGAATGAATACAATTTCCCCGGGACAATTTCATGATTGATGCTTCTGATCATGCACATGTTATGTATTTGATCGAAATATTTGAAATACTGTTTATCATGACAAACTTACTGTGGTATACTGTACGAGCTTGTTCATCTTTTGCCGGAGTTCGTATGGTATGATACTGCCTCCCATAGTCACTTTGAAAATTGAATATGAAAAAACAATAAGTCACATTTCACTGCCTTATTCAACAATATCATTGGTTATAAATATTTTTCAAATATTTTCTGAAACAAAACATTTCATGAAATGAAAGCAATATGTTTACCGTTTTAGTTGTGCGTACTGCGATCTCGTTCGCGTATTCCTCTCTAGAATATTGTAATAAGCGCCTCAACAAGCTGCTGCCGTCTAATGTGTGATAGTAGGCATGCAGAATCCAATGAAATTCAGCGCTTACAAGATAAACCACAGCCACTGACTAAGAATTACTTTTTAAATCACCAACGTAGACAAAATAACATTTGCGGTGATCACAACGATTATGATGTAGCAATTCCAGCCAATAGGAAACGGCGTTACAGATCACCTTTAATGTAAGCTGTCCATCAACCAGGCCGAATTAACCCTTCGTTTTTATTTATTATTAACATTAGAAGTAGTGATAGGCTGTACAGCCCCCAAAAAGGGTGATGTTTCAAAAAGGTCAGGGTACCAGCTGAATTGAAGCAGCTAATCCTCCTGAGCATTTTGATACCTTTAAAAAAATCGGTTGAAAAATGAGACAGTGCCGGCCAAAAGACTACGCATAAGGGGGATTTCTTGGGCCCCCCCCCCCCCTATTTTTCACTATTTTGACAATTATGGGCGTTTTCTTTGCTGTTTGTTGGATTCTAATGATTATTTACATGAGTTTGGGTCCCCTGGATTTATTTATGCAATATTTACACAAATCGTATGTTTTGATGCAAGTTTAAGAGCCAATTTAGGATATGAGGGCGCTGTTCAGCCTAATAGCTGTTACGTATCCCCCCTACTAAAATTTTATCATTTCTTATTATCAAATCGAAGTTACTAATAAATAACAGCATCTGTCAAAATTTGACCTCTCAACCTTATTTCACTTGTGCGTGGTACCCATTTGAAAATGTGTAGAGACGCTTCCATTGACTTACATTTGATACAAAGTTCGTTGACCCCTGTATATTGCTATGGGCAGGTTACCCCTCTATTAAAATTAGCGCTGCGGCCACACCAAATGTGATAAATGGGCTGAAAAATTGGATGATTGATGATTATTTATAGTATGATTAACTTAAAAATCAAAATTTGTTGCGAAAGGGGTCGCTAAAAGGTAAAGCGCCCTCACGGCCTAATTTTACCCAAAAAAAGTTTCATTTGACACAAAGTGCATAAATGACCTACCTGGACCTAAAACTATGTAAGTAGATACCAGAAATTGAAGGTCTGCCCCCCCACCCCCCCTTGTGTGTCGTTATTTGGCCGGCACTGTCTCAATTTTGGCCGATTTCAATAAAATTGGTGTCAAATTACTCAGAACAACAATCTGCATCAAATAAGCTGGTATTCTAAGCTGTTTGCAACTAATACAGCCTATCACTATTAGAAGTTACACATGAGTAGTCAAGAAATGGATGGTCAAAACCTTCACTTTCATTGACAACATCTGAAAAACAATGAATTGTATTGGGAGTATTGAGATTATGATATCTGCCTAATTTCTTAAAATACTCGTATATAAAATGAGCAAAACAAGCTGATTCACAGGGGAGATAGTTGACAAGTGAACTTCGGAGAAATAACTTCCACTTGTGCCATTTCTTAACTTTTGTTTTATGGTATCATCCATCAGTGAATATCTCATATGTCAATGAAAGTACCAGCTCTTGACTTTCCTGCTTGACTATTTCCTTTTTCAAAGAATATCTCATAAAAAAGAAAACTGATTTAATTAAGGGCCATAATTATGAAGTTAATTATAGTATGTTGAAAAACGAGTTTATATATATACATCTGAACTAAAAATTATTTTATTAGATTACTTGACACAATTATGATATCATTTAAATTGAAAACGTTTACAGCTTCCTTACTTAGCTTGAAGTTGGAGAAATCGTAAGTATCAATATTTGGTAAATTGACAAGGTCGTTAACCTGGTGAATCATTGCGCAACCGTGTGTTACTCTGAAACATAAACGTGTATATATAATAGTCAACAATCATTGGTTCATATACATGGGTAATTGGCTGTCGTTAAATGCATTTTCTTTACTTTAGAAGTAATGATGATAAGTGATAAATAAATAATAGTGTACATTTTGAAAAAGGAAATGATGGAAGGAATCCAACTAGCGCGGCAGATTTATGAGAAAAATGAGTGTTTTTGAGAAAGCGACAAATCAGATTTCCCTACAATTTTCCCCATCCAACAGTCATAATGAGGCTATTTAATAAAAGACACTTAATGTCCACGTGACCCATTGGCGCCACCGTGCCATAATGCTAACAGATAGGAACTTTTTAGACAAAATGTCATTATAATTACTCATTGAGTAACTTCATCTAAATTTTGGAAGTCTTTACCGACGGAAAAAACAACAAAAAATTTGCAAAAAAATCTATACATGCATGCCGCGTTTCCAATTGAAATAAAAAGAACACCACCTGCTAAACAAAATATCACTTTTTCAGACTTTCTTTGAAACTTTGTTTGAAACTGCATATCTATGCTCTAAAGACAAAAAACTAGAAACGAATTTTCGAACTTTTCTTCGTTTTAAATATATGGTTCAAAAAGGATAAATTTTGACCAGAGTATTGGATATTTTAGGTATAAGAACAGCATAAGGTCCGAATTCAAAAATTTGAGAGAAAGTTTTATGACTTTACAGCATTTTTTATCGATTTGGAAATTTAGGGTACGTTGTTATATTTGACAAAAAAATGGCATGGGAAATCAAATGTGGCGCTTTACTCAAAAACTGCTCATGTTTCAGAAATCTGCCGTGCTAGTTGGATTTCTTGCATCATGTCCTTTCTGAAAATGTACACTTTTATGTACTCATCATCATTAAGGATACAATACAAAACAATGTCTAAAATGTCCCACTTTCAGTGATTCTACGAGCCCCTTAAGGCGGAAGAATGTGATCGATCTGCTGCATTAATTTTTTTTCATTGTAAATTTGTTTATCAGCTTAATATCGCAACAAAAAAAAATGTTAAAAACAAAAATTAAACCTTGGAGCAGCAAACATCATTTAAGGTACCACCTGCAAGCACATATGAGTCAAAACTAAACAAACTGTACACTCAAAACCATATGAAGAAAATGCGGCATACAATACCTTTCGTTTTGAATAGCTTCTGCCATTATCTCGGCATTAAATGCTGGATATAAAACAATAGTCGCAGAACCTCTTACAAGAGGAATAAATATCCCTAAGGAACCACCATGGCCAGAGAAGGTTACTGCTGTCATGAATCGAGCAGACTCCTAAAAATAAATAAAAACTAGAGACATTGCTCTCGAAGAGCGCTATCCTTCCCCACCCATAAAGGTCGTTTTAAAGGCCTATTGTCTATGATATTTAAGAAATAAAGCGTGTCAATTCTTTACTGTATCAATACTTTAATATAAGTGTCTCATTGATTGAGGCGTCACTGAACAAGAAGAGACATTTTCCAGATGGCAAAAAAGGCATTTATCAGATATTTAGTCTCCGACCCAAAACACCCTTAATAACCCAAAATGTGTGAACATCTCAAAGACACCAGCTGATGTCAATGCATTTATTTAAGTGGCATCAATGTGCTCAAAGTTATATACCTCAAAAGTATCACAACACTTAAAACAAAAGCCAAAATAAAGTGGTCGACACTAAACCTAAATTACAAAGAGGTCTATAGATGGAGTATTTTGTGCTGCTTATTTTAACACCTCATTGAGCACGATACGGCTTTTCCCTCACAACAAATAACAATTTGAATACAAAAGAGCTTTTTGAAAGTCACCAAAATTAATGACGTGTCCCTCGAAACAGGCACATATTGAACACAGCGTTCATCTATTTGGCTTTAATGAGTTAACAGAAAATAAAGGTAGCAGAAATCACCTTGAAGGAGTATCCAAATTTATCATTTTTGAAATTCTACCTTTTATCATTCAAATAAATCACATCATGCCGAATGACGTACCAAAGTACGCAGAAAGAAACAATTAACAAATACATGTTTAATTTAAGGTTTGAGTTACCTGCTGAAAATTAATCAACAACAGTAACATCAAAGCAAACAAACATCCCGGAACAATATAGTCAAAGGCACTTGGTTTCCCTTTAGCAATGTTTAATATAAATATTTGGGTGTGGAGGGTGGGAAACAATTTCAGGCTAAAAATAAAACTCTCATGCTTCTCTGTACAAATGATACGTGGATAGAGTTCACAGGCAAGCGCAAACAACAACGGGAGGCTTAATCCATTATTCTGCAGGGAGAAATACGTTTATTTTACATAAAAACATTATGAGCGTTATCATTATAGTTACCCAATCACAGTCGAAATTCTCCACCTCTGTTCGGAATCCTAATCCAAATACAACGGTGTTATTAAGCATTCCATGATGTGAATGTACAGTAGGCTTCGGCATCCCAGTACTACCCTATATCATCGATTAATAAATCAAGCCATAATCAACCATTCGTAAGAGAATGATTGATTGCTGATTTATTTCAATATAAACAATCAATCATTCATAAGTGAATGATAATATATTGATTATAGTTTTTGGAATATATTAATTTTCGATCATTTCGATATTAGATTTCTTTGTACATCCGAGAATTTATACGAGGTTAAAGTTTAAATGGGATCAAAATTCAAAATTGCTCAACTTATGTAAAACTAATTCCAAAATATTCATAAGAAATCAGAAAATACATATAGTTTGGCAAATGCACGTTTTATACTTCTGGAGTTATGACCAAAAATATCGAAGGTCAATATTTAGGATGAAAATGGTCTGAAATGTGGGTATTTGTTTTAAATAATAATTTAAATAGAATTTACAATACTAACTACGTTTACTACGTAAGACAGTGAAACGGGTAAGGCAAGCCAAGGGGGCCAAAAGCGTGGAACAGCTACGCGTAGCTTCTTTCTCGTTACGAGCAGCTGTTTGACCAATCAAAATAGTCAAATTTAATCACGTGGTTGGGTCGTTAGCTGCGCGTAGTATAGTTATAGGTATCCTCTTTCACAATTATTATCTTGTAATTAATTTACGGAATTAGCATAGATAACGAACGGGTAAAGGAGGCCAAATCACAGCACGTGTCAAGAGAACATGTTGCTAATGCCTGGCTAAAATGTGTTTCCAAGTTTACACCGTGTTTAATAGCAAGTAACTTTATACTCGGGCTGTATTAGCGGTGCAGGGGATATGAAGGTCAAACAACAACAACTACTGATGTAAAGCGCTGTGTAAAGATATTGCAGGGAAAGCGATATCACATGCCACTGTGTAAATATGGAGAGAGTAAAATTGGTCATCAATTTTTTCGGAACGGGGGGGGGGGGGGTCCTAAATTTACAAAAAGTCGGCGTCAATAAATTGCGGCCCTCACTATTTCGGCATCAAAATGTTATGACCCCGACACCCACCACCGATACACCGTACCCCTAGACAGGCTAAAATTGTATTGAAATCAGTCTTTTGAATACAATAAACACACTATCTGTAGTCATCTTGTGACTCCCTACATTTTGTCATTATCAATTTATGACCCCCCTCCCCCTTAATTTTGGGATCCCCTTCCAAAGAAAATGATAGCCCCTAAATATAGAACAATCATCATTCTGTTCAGATATTACTTTAATAGCACCTATACCATTTTTTTGCTGATATACTACAGATATTTTCATTTACAAAAATTAACAACGTAATATTTGTGAGAGAGGATGTTTACATCAGCTCCACGTGTTTAAAACCGCGAATCTGATTGGTTAATAAGCTGCACGTAACGAGAAAGAAGCTGCGCGTAGCTAGTCCCACGTTCTGAGCCGCTTAGCTTGCCATAAACGGGTCTCTTACCCTTTCTGTCCGATTAGTTTGCTGTGTTTCCCAGGTAAAACAATTACTTATAAAGTGCAAACTATTTCTTTGGATTGCTATTACGAGGCAAAACATTTGTTTTGAACCGTGTGGAGCCCAAATGTTGACATTCGACATTTTTTGCTCATAACTCCTGCAGATATGTCAAACTATATGTTTTAGAATTGGTTTCATCAAAACGTTGAATTTTGACCCCTGTATAACTTTGACCTCGGAATTCTGGTTCAAATGGTTAACATTGACTAACGTATTTTCCTAATAAGTGTCCGAATTCTGTTGCTTGGGGTTAATTGCGACCCATATATCTGCTGTACAATCATTATATCATCAAAATAACTAGTAGATAAAATACAAATGCTATAAGGATAAAGTTGCAAAATACACAAGGATAGTGAATCTCAAATCAACAATGCACATTTCACCGCACTTTTTTACCAGTATAATGATATTAAAACTACCCATCTGGTCATATATTGGCTCTGGATATATGATAACCTGTTTCTGGTGGATCTCAATTTGGGAAGTGAAAAATAATGCATAAGGTAACGTAATTCACATCCTTATTATAGATTTTTGATAAATTGTCTTTTGATACAGGTATCCACCTGTTGTAAAGCAAATGTATTAGAGGTGCAACATACATGTATTTGCCTTAATCTTATAATTCACCTGGATCAACTTCTTTAAAGACATATCTGAAGTTTGTAATGCTGTTATCACTTACTGATGTAAAATAAATGCAGCATGGATCATCCATATCTAGGGATGCACCGACTTTGTAAACATTGTCCATGTCAGTCGCATTGCCCAGAGTCATAAAGTCGTCGTAGCTGTAGATACCTCTGTTGAGATATGAAAATTTGTTTAGTAAAAGATTAAAGTCATCATATTTCTTAAAATATTAGGGAGCAGCTATATTAGGTACTCTGGTTAAGGTCTTTGACTCCGCGGGACCAAAAACAAGCAATAAAAATCCGTGATCCCCTTCACCGTAGGTCACTTGTGCCTCTGAGGTTTCGCCCGATTTTAGCTATTAATACCTTGTAGATATGCTTGACATAAAAAGTAAAGGATGTTTAAGGATCACTTTTCAGACCAGTCAATTTCTTCTAAAGTGATTCTTTTACCTAGCATTTTGAAACTAAAACTAAACGAAAAAGAACGAAAAGAAAATCTCAACCTTACCTTTTACTCGATAAATTAAGTGTTGGTGCACAGCATGTAATGATGAACTCCACTTCTGGACAACTGCGTATAAATAAGATTGACATCATACAAAATAAATAAGTTCTACATAAAACCTTCTGGAGTGTACTAATGCAATTTGAATCTATTTCCGAAAAGAGAACATTTATTAGATTATGGTGTTTCTTGTATATATGTGTTTTTTGGTACAGTAGGCCTATATCCTCACCAAGAGCCTTGTCATGCTTGTGGCATCCGTACAACAAATAAAGTTTGCAAAATCAAAATTTGCTGTAATACCATTGGGATCTGTTTGATGGGAGATTGATTCAATATACTTTGTGTGCAATTTAAAAAAATAAGTTCACAACCTATTAGTAAAATCTTTTAAAACGTGCAATTATTAAAATAATTATGCGTTTTGAAGATATTTCGCTTCAACTTCGTTTTAACAATATACTTACAAATTACAATCTTACCTCACGGATTTGAAGTGTTCGGCTGATGTGTTTTTAAGTTCTGGAAAACATTCACAAGCCATTTCGGTCAGATTAGGAGGTGATCGTGTCAGAATCATGGCTTTACAAATGTGTATTACATTGCGAATTTCAAAAAATCAAAATTATTTGATATCAGAAGGACATTCTTCGTATTCAGAATGCAATTCGATATGTCTGATGTGCTCTAATGTCCCACAATAAATACTGTCCAAACGTTCATACCCCAGCCCTTAACAAAATCGTTTTTGAGTTTGTTAACTCATGTCAGGTGGTTAGGGAAGAATCAGGCGATATGAGCTGATATGTCACCGACTTTATGTCTTTCGCACATAACAGCTACACCGGTAAATTGCCCAGAACGTAAAATTTTGCTGTCTGCAAAGTGGTTAAATTTTCAGATCTTATTTTTGTCTCATAAAAGGATGCCTAATAATGTCAGGCCTAGTATTTTTCATACACACCGGTCCTAATAGTTGATAAATGACTTGTTGTATTTAAGTGCTCTTCCTTGAGAACACGAAGTACAGGTAATACCCTACAGCTCGACCCTACACTCTCTATAATCTACGCCATGAATTTCAATTTTAGCAACAACAGGCCAAGTTTTCTATATGATGAATTACAATGCTCACATTGTGTTATCTGGGAATTCCCAAAACAATATCTGACTATATGCTATTGTGATTACATGTGAGGGAATTCTAATATCTCATGAGATCAATTTAAGGGGTGGTGCAATAATTATGTGTACCCCGGGGTGGTGAATTATAGGGGGTGGAAGGGCAAAGATTTTTGGCAGGCCTAAAGTTTTTTTTTGGCAGGTCGAAAGGAGGGGTCAAGCAATTTTTGGCAGGTCGAAAGGGGGGAAACGATTTTGGGCACAGATATTTTGGGCACCGTTTCTATATTACGCCCTAAAAATGTATAGGAAAACGTTTAATATGAACATGTTAATATGCAAAATTTCCTGCTAGCTGCGCTCGCATTATATGATAAGACAATTTAAGGTTTTAAATTCAGGTTCCCAAAGATCTTGCATGTGTAAGAGGGGGGGCAAAGGTTTTTGGCACGTCAAAGGGGGGGCAAAGGTTTTTGGCACGTCCAGGGGGGGCAAGCGATTTTTGGCACACCATTTTGAAAAATCACCACCCCGGGGGTAGGGGAGACCGGGGATGGAAGTTACACGGGGAAGTTGTTACACCTCTCAGTGTGCCAAACTGGAATAAGAGAGGGCAGGCTAACTGACATCCATATGTTGCCTACACAGCACTGGGGTATACTGCCAATCGCGAGTTTTCTCCATTGTTCTACTAAAAAGTTATGTCAAAAAAACTTTTTTTTGTCCTTTCCTAGTAACTTTTTGACAAAACTGACAAATTGTAATAACTCTAACAACTGGAGGTGTATAATGCTAGCTTGTTATGGTAAATATAGTGTGTGTAGGTCACTAATATATCACCGAGTGATGACCTGTAATTCTGCCTCAGGGTTGTGTTATAATGGCGTATGTGTGTAAAACTCCCTATGGGGATAGTTGTTACACTGTAACAACCTACCCCATGTAACAACCTACCCCAATTACATTTTACATGTGTTGAACTAAATTTTGTTTCAATTTTCAGGTTTAAATATTTCATATGTCACTGTGTATTTTGCTTTACCTAGAGCTGTAATTGTGCTGCTGTTAATGATGCCAAGAACCTGGAAAAGGAAGACAGAGAGGGGGGAAAACACCTCTTAATGTAATGGACAGCTGCTGCCCAACGTGTGTTGGAATATGGTGATTCTCTGCGAGTTGCAGCGGCTGACCATAATATAAGAACATCATAGTTTAATATAAATGAACTTATTATAGAATAAAAATGATCTAAATGCTTCTAAAGGCCTATAAAAGGACCATAAAATGTTGTAACATTGTAACAACTTACCCACATGGTGTAACAACTTACCCGGTATGCGGGGTAAAGTTGTTACAAAAAATTACCTTCATTTATAGTTAATTAGTAGTTAATTAGTTGTTTGATGTTTTCATGTTTTGTATGCCCCAAAGTTTAGTAAACATAATGGGCTAACCACAGACCCAAGATGGAGTGTTTGAGTTCTTTCATTGGAATTATATGGGGCAAAATGTCCATCCCCGGTCTCCCCTACACATAATTATTGCACCACCCCTAAATAAAGCATCGAAGTACGTTTTGGATATCTCTTATATAATTACGCACATATTCGTTTAAATAAAATATAGGCCTAACTTACCTTTTCTTTCATTTGTTTAAAAGTAAATCTCTCTTTGTCGACATAAAACACAAACATTTCTTTATCTGGATTCTTGTCCGCCATTTTATACAATTGTTGTCCCACCGTAAGCCCGATGAAGGGATCTTTACGTGGCACATGGATGTAACTTTCTGTCAACTTCTTAGCTGCCATTTTCGGTTGCTATAATTATACGCGTGTACATAAGCTGAGATATATGCTTACAACATTGGCGGCATATATTAATGTTATGAAACTAGAGAGCAGAGCTGGTCAGGATTAAGCGAACTTTGGCCTTTACTTGATTCGACAATTTTCTGAATCTTCTGGGGTTTGGGTTTTGGTTGTAAACTATAACTAGAGGCAAATGATGGTCACAGTCCACAAACCTAGGTGGGGCGTGTTGGTGTTGTGGAGGTATCTGACCCCTGCAAAATGTTCCAAAAATGTTCCCCTGGTCATGACGTTTGTTGTCACCGAGTTTGAGTCCCTTTCTCCTTACGGATGTCCAGAAAATGCAATTTTAAAATTTGACCCCAGATGACCTTTGACCTGCAAAATGTTCAAAAATGTTTCTGTGGTCATCAAGTTTGTTGTCACCGAGTTTGAGTCCCGTACCCCTTACAGATGTCCAGAAAAGACATTTTAAGATTTGACCTCTATATGACCTTTGATCTGACCCCTGTAAAATGTTCCCCTGGTCATGAGATTTGTTGTCACTGAATTTGAGTCCCATACCCCTTACAGGTATCCAGAAAGTGAATTCTAAGATTAAACCCCAGATAACCTTTGACCAATCCCTGCAAAGTGTTCCAAAATGTTCCCCTGATCATTAAGTTTGTTGTCACCAAGTTTGAGCCCCGTACTCCTTACAGATGTACAGGAAATGCATTTCTAAAATTTCACCTCTGCATGACCTTTGACCTGACCCCTGCAAAACGTTCCCCTGGTCATGAGATTTGTCGTCACCGAGTTTGAGCCCCACACCCCTTACAGATATCCAGATAATACAATTGTAAGATTTTACCCCCTTAATGACCTTTGACCCCAATTCTGTATGCAAGTTATAGGCGTGTGGTATAGCCGATGCATATATGCAAATGACATCATTGTACTATATATAATATGTGACAGAAGAAGCATTTTGAAGGTATTTGGTTAAGTACCGGAAATGCCCTCTTAATGACCTTTGACCTCAATTCTGTTTAGACCCTATGGCCACTGGATATAGCCGATACATATGTGCAAGCACAGACCATAGAACTTTCTAGGGTCTGTGTGGTGCAAGTGACATAATTGCAGGGTGTATATGTAACATGTAAGAGGAGAAGCAATTTGAAGTTATTGTCAGAAAGAAGAAGAAGAAAGAAGAAAGATTGGATAGCAAAACAGTACCTATCAACATGATCAATGCTCATCATCTGCACATTATAATATCCACAACGAACTTCTGAATGGTGAAATCGGAGTAAGTGGCTGACATCACCTGCTTGGAGGTCAGTGAAATTAGAGTTGCAGCAAGCTGTGGTTTTATTACCCAATTGGGAATCAACTTCCAGCTGCAAGTCTGATTCTACTTTTGATCTCTGTTCTGACCATGCTCACTATATAGTATACTTCCATGATTATATGTGCAAGTGACATAGCATTTTGAATTTGTTACAGAGTATGAGTTTTTTGTACCCAAATTTGTCCATAGACTCTGATTTGTCAAAGGTTATTCAATGAATATACAAATATATTGGGGTTCAAGAACTGTGCCCTGATAGATGAGTCTCTGTTGCCAGCGGAAGAAAATCTGGAATCCAATACCTAGGTGGGTGTAAACCCACCTAGGTAATGATATATACAATTAACAATTTGCTCATGTTGATTGACAATAAATTGATACCGTACCAATAATAACAATTTAATTTATCTGAACAAATGCGTCGTATTTTTTTATCTATCATTTTAATACAGGTACGGTCTACCGTGAATAAACACATAGTACAAGTGCAAGATACACAGAGTGTATTTGATACAGTGCATACGCACCAAAATGAACCTCGCGCCAATCGATCCGTGTTCAATGTAAGGGGAAGGTAATTATTTACGCCAGGGGGGTGGAGGACTTGAGGAGGGAACACGAACTTGTCCACAAACACTATTTTCTCTGAAAATAGTGACATTTTTTTATATTACACACTGTCATCGCTTGAATATTTGTTTTAACGAAAGTATCATAAATATTTAAATTAAGGTAAATGTAATTTACTTTCTTCAGGCTTTTCTTCAATTCTCCACGTTCGATTCAGAAGTAGGAGCTAGTAGGCCTAAACCTAATTAATACTTAGCGCCACCCGGCGCGAGGCAGGTCTGTATTGGCAACCATCTTCAATTTATTTTCAGTTATCATTTGCACACACTTAAGCAATAAAAACAGAACATATGGCTTTAAAAAAAAAAGTACAGTGTTTTGTGGGACCTGAGAGCACTCGAGCACGCTAGACACGCCGAATAGCATTTTAGTACGAGGACTGTCCTTATATAAAAGTGATATCAAATATGTATTTATAAATAGGCCTATATTTTAAATTCGCGAGATAATACAAATTTTATGGCAAATTATTAATGATATTTAACAGTCCTCAAAGTAAATTTATGTGATATGTACTTAAAGCATATGTAACTGGGATGAAAAGCCGATTATCAATTTGTACCTTTCGTATTGAAGATATACATTTTTCACCCAAAGAACCAGATTTTTAGTTGTTTTGGAGGAAAATGTATAGCTTCAATACGAAAGGTCAACATTTTCATATGATGGAGGGATTTTCACAAGGCATTTGAGGGAAAATATCATTAGATTTATATAATTTACTTCGAGGACTGTTAAATTTCAAAAAGATCAATTTTTTATAAGTTGCGATAAAATGGGTAATATATCGCGAATATAAATTTACTTGATATCAGAAGGACATTCCTCGCATTCAAAATGCAAATTGATTTGTGTGATCTGCGCATTGTGACACCTCATGTGTCCCAATATTGATGTTGCAGAGCAAATTGACAGTAACCAAGATTTGACAAATCGGAGCATCGGACCTCCACAGATCCAAGATTTGACCTTTGAGCTTTTTTGAAATAACTTAAGAACGCCGGGCACATCCTAGGTAACAGCTTACAGTGTTTGGTACTGCGAATACAAATCACTTATTGATATTTGAAAACTTTTGAATCCATAGACCGGATTGAAACATGAGGTTTTTCGTAAAATTCTTCTCATACGGATCAATTTTCAAACTTCAAAAAAGTATATGAAATTTAGTTTACTGCACCAAATGCACAAAGTATTCGGTTATGTTTGATTAGTGCATTAAAATACCATTAAAGTTTTTGACGACGCAGTTCTTTGTGAGACATACTGTATCATTGCGTTTAATTTTAGAATTCATCTCAAATTCTAAAAATGACAAGATTTGATAAACTTTGTATTAAATCAATCCTGATTAAATGTTTCACTTTGCCTTCGGATGAATTGAGGCATCATTATGAGTATTGTTACGAGTCGTTAATGACTCAATGCCAAACAAAGGCTCTTCCCCAAATTCACTTCAGAATGCATAACAAAACACACTGATCAATTAAGTTAAAAATATCTGAGTCTTTTAATAAAAACAAAAGTATGGATTAACAGTAATTCTGTGAGTCAACATAAAGACATACAATCAATCATCATGATCATACATACACTCTTTAGCAAAGTTACTTATCCGGCAGCCTTCTTCTTGTTGTTGATTGTAAAGTTCTTAATGTTCTTGAAGTATATCCTGATTAACAAGTCCTACGAAGATCACTGTTCAGCGAAGTCCACAGAAGACTTTTATATCCATTTTTATCTCCAAAATGGTGCTATTTTCACCTTACACACAATTTCTAATGGACAACAGGTCTGCATTGCAGCTGTCTCCTTGTTTCCACTTACATTGACAGATGTACTGTTTCATAAATCAGACTTCAGCAAGTCGACAAAATTATATAATATATTCCTTTTTAAGAAGAGGTGCGCACTTTGACGTATTCTAGATCTTCTCCGATATCACTGGATAGTAGTGCATTGACTACATTAGATATGTCAGGTTCCTTTCTTTGAAGGCATAGACTGTTAGCATAGTAGCTAGCCCACAACAATACTATAAGAATTATGTTTACTTTGTTTAAAACCAAACAAAAATCCCATTATATAAATAGTCAATTACTATTCTCACAATGTGCAATCTGGGAATTCCCAAGAACGATAATTGTAAATAGTATTAGCCTTTCACATTACATCATTTCCTGTGGGGAATTCCAATATGATGTCACATCCGCTTTACAATCACAGGGATTTTACCAATTGTGCATCTATATCCAAAATTAAAAATGATACAATTTGGTTTTGATCAATTTGATGAATGAGAGGAAATTCCCCCAAATGTCTCATGAGATAGACAAAAAATCAAATTAAATTACTCAGGGCACGTCGCATTATGCACTTAGAATTATGAACCTTCCGGTTGCATTATTATTACCAAATCATGTCACAGTATGCATGGTTGGGCTACATGTTGGCACTGTTTTTGCCAATTCTATATTGGAGGGCCAGAGCTGGAAGGATTCGCCTGTGGATCCCTTGACCCTTGACCCTTGACTCCATCAACCAGTTATTCCACATTGAACTTTTCCTTTGCGATTCTTGTTACTTCCATAAGTGAAAACTGAAAAGAAAGATAAATAGAAAAAATACGATATTCATGGCAAATGGTGTGTTATAGCATATAATATTGCTCGACGACAACGTTAGTCCATGGGCCGAACAGGGGAAAAAGGAGTATGCTACTAAATTGAATACAAATTCTAGCATTGTTTTTTGAAAAGGTACATGTCTGAAGTGTATAAAATATCATTTTATTAACAGCATCATGTACCCTCCGTTGGTATCATGAACCCTCCTGGCCCATGAATACATTGTAATAGGACATGAGTGCAAGAAGTAGGCCTTTTCATAATAATGATATGTGCTTAGGTATATGTCCCTATATCATGTGTACATATTAAATTGCGTTCATAGTGCAGTTATGTCCACGGCAAATTCACCGTGACCTTTCCAGCCATAAACCCGCTTAGTGAAGATTAAACCGAGATATGCAGTTAACCATTATAGTAATCGATTGTCCAATGCAAGCTTATTACCACGTGATAATATTAATCCAATGAGCGATCGAATTGTCCGCTACGGTCGACTAATCCAATCGATAATGACGCTATTGACATGTACAGGCGAAGCTCCACTGACTGAGTTTTGGGGTATTTTTCACTGGTTTGCTGTCATTTACTCATTAAGGCGGTCCCCCGTTATTAGATGGACTATGCTAATGATTTAAAGATTGACATGTAGAGAATAAACCATACTTCATTGACAGAAAGTACTAAATTTGTACCTATTACGGTTTCGTGACACCCTTCTTCCAAATGCGACCAAGCCAGGGCGACCAGGTGAAGCAAAATGTGCATTGGAATAACACGGGAGCTTGGATATAGATGGTAGATTTCTTTCTCATACAAATGTATGGTCACCCGTTATTAAAGCTTGTACCGGGTTAAAAAATTCAGATATTTTGAAAAAAATAAGTAATTGAAACATAGAGCAAGTACTAAAATCATAGCTTTTATACTTTTTGATATATGACGCTAACTAGTTCATCTCCTATATCTACAACACAGCGCTACCAGTAGGGGTCAATTGCCTATTGTGAGTGCCCCTGTGTTGTGTGCATACATGTAGGCAACAATAACTGCATGATGTATTTTTGCTTTTCCAATAACGGGGCAATCACTATAGACGAATCCAAATACACGCATTCCTACACCTGACTAGCAGCCTTTAGTTGGGTCCCCGTCGGCTACAATGCATCCAAAATGTGAAATGATTCGGCCTTGGCGGAAATTTTAAACTGCATTCCATCACCCGTTTTACACCTTCCGCGAAAACACAGGTAGACAAAAGAAGTTTACAACACAATACAGTTCCAACAGTTGTGCAAATAAAAGCCGCCTTACACCTAGAGAAGGTCGAGGAGGGTTAATAGAATAATACAATAGAGATAATTCCGCAGGTAATCCCGTCGTATCTATTCATAGATGTACAAATGGATAAACAAAAGGACTATGTATGAATAGATGCGACAGGATTACCTCTATTGTTTATTATTATTATATAAACCCTCCTCGTTTTTGCATCTTCTTTAGGTGTTAGGCGGCTTTTATTTGCACAATCGGGTGCTCAAAACCCCACGTTGGTGCTAGCGGGAAACCAAAGATGGCCGACCAAATCCTGACCATGACTTGGCTCGTTGGATTCGTCTATATCACAACTGGGGAAATCGATTAGATCTCCGTACAAATCGTTTTGAAGACCCCCTGGATTTACAGACGCTCTCCTCCTTGCATAATGACTATAAATACCAAGAAACTGAAGTATGGCTGGATAAAATTGATCCAACAATAGAGGCCTTGCATATGACGTATCATCCCGTAAATATGGCGGACTACTCAAATGCATTCAACAAAAGCATGATTGCAATCTACCGTGACAGTTCGTCTCACACACATAACCCTGCACTACGATCAAATAGGTTGATGACAACATTTGATTGAATGGACTGCACTCCGCCATAACTACGGTGAAGGACACCGGTTCAAATCCTTTGTTTGGAGCCAATCGATAGTTTCATGCAGGGCCTCTATAGTTGAGACATCTCAGAAACAACACTATCTAATAAAACAAAAATCCACTTTGTGTGTTTGTAGATTGATTTGTTCACACCAACATGTGCACAATACAAGACCACCACCACGCTTATTGAAATCAGTATGTTAAGGGGGTACTACACCCCTGCCCAATTTTGTGCCTATTTTTGCATTTTTCTCAAAAATTATAGCGCATTGGGGACAAGTAAGATACGTATATTATAGGGGCAAGGACTACAACTACTGCACTGGAAATTTTATTTCAGCACAGACAACAGTTGTGGAGTTACAGTCAAAAATGAGGGAAACCAATATTTGATCAATAAATCAATAACTGCTTGCCTTGAGTTGCTGAATTTTCAGTGCAGTAGTTGCAGTCCTTGCCCCTATAATATACATATCTTACTTGTCACCAATGCACTGTAATTTTTGAGAAAAAAAAAAAATGGGCACAAAATTGATAGGGTGTAGTACCCCTTAAAGCAAAAAACGATTACAACTGTAGCATCAAGAGAACAATGAAATTATAGTTTTACCTTTCCAGTTGTAGTTGTTGGAAATTCGTCTAAGAAGAGAATGTACTTTGGAATCAACAGGGTGTGCACCTAGGTGAATTAGAATAATAATAATATTGATTAGGGATTAGGCACACATGGATACAAAATAATTAAGAACGCATTGAACATCATGAATATGTTACATTAATCCTTCCTGGTAATTCCTCGTCTGGAGCATTTCCTTTCTCCGTGTGAACGATATATTTGACCAAAAAGGCAACATTTATTGCTTAATTATACAGGGTGATTCAAAATGAAGTAAACTCATGCTTGCACGAAATCTAGAAGAAATCCCCTGTAAATGAAAATATCATTGAAAAGAGCAGATTCTGAACGTCTAAATAAAATAAACAATTGTTGTATTTGCTTACTGCAAACCCATAGTAATGTCTTGACTGGTATAGCGAGATATTCAAATGCAAAATAAAGTTGTGTGGTAGGAGTGGTTTCGATCAATAATGCCTACATTATGACCTAAAGATGGGCCTCAAAAGTTCTTTTTCAATTTTTCAATTTCAATTTCATCATATTTCAAACAAAATTTCATGAAATATGGGTCCGCGTGAATTTCATCGTCTCTTTCGTCTTCAGTTTCTCACAGCTGATCGGATAACAAGTACGTGTAAGTAAGCAATATAAGAATGTAGGCAAGCTTTGAATCATTTGATTACAATGATCCGAAAGTCTGAAGCGTCACGGTCCGGAAGACCACGAACTGCTAGATCACAAGTAAACATTTAATTATAGAGTAAGGTATACGTTGCAAATAGACACTAATTATTAAAGTATCAGTGACTCAAGACGCACCCCCCTGGGCAACGTCAGTTTCCAAATAAGTTTCAGTCTAACCATCTGGAAGACTATGAATTACACGAGTTATAAGAGTTATCATGGTAATACGAGGAGGTATCCAGACAAACTGCAACACCGTCGTAGTTGCAGTTTGGTTTTATAAAAATAAGTATAACTCGGGTTTGGTGCAAGCAAATACAACAATTCTTTTTTACAACGTAGATGTCGTACAAAAGCGCCATAAACATGAGTTTACTTCATTTTGAATAATATGCCATCAATTTTGCAAAATATTACGAATTAAAAAAATTTACTTCCGATGATCCGATAAGGATTTTCTACGTGATTAGGATTTAGGACCATTTTTTGTTTGATTGGTGAATTAGGAATTTGAAGTACAAACCTTTCCTCTACAAAATTCCCGGATTTCATCCTCAGTAGGTGAAGCAGTCTTATCAACTCTGAAATAATAATAATCTTACTATCAACATTGTAAGATATGTTTCTTTTCTATTTTTCTCTTGGTAAAAAAAAAAGAAGTCTAACTGGCGTCAGACTTCAAAATCTGACATCGATCTATCTATCTATACTACTAAAATAATAGCCGTTAGATGTGTGTGTGTCTGTGTGTCTGTCTGTCCGGCTATGCGTTTCGCCGCATGGTTCCGATATTTCAGACATATATGGGTACCAGGCGGGCGCTGTTTACGGGGTAGTTTTGAAGGTCATCGGAGGTCAAGGTCAAAGGTCAAAATTGGTGGGTGGGATCCTTGATACGAGGGGAATATATGCCCGAAATAAAATCGAGGTCGACCGAGGTCAAAGGTCATTATGGAGGGGTCAAATTTCAAACTTTGTCCAATCGGGCTCAAACTTGGTGGGTCGAAACCTTCGTATGAGGGGAGCATGAAAAACATTATATGGAGGTCATCCGAGGTTAAAGGTCAAAGGTCATAGATTTCAAACTTTGTCCTATCGGGCTCAAACTTAGTGTGTGGAATCCTTGATATGAGGGAAATATGCGCAAAATAAAATTGAGGGCAACCAAGGTCAAAGGTCATTAAGGGTCAAAATTTCAAACTTCGCCCCTTCTGGCTAAAAGTATTCTTTATATCACGGGAGCATGAACAAAATCAAATCGAGGTCAAAGGTCATATGGGGTCAAATGTTAGAGTATGCCCATGTCATAAAGTCAAAAAGGGTCATCAGGGGTCAAGCAGTATCTCTATCATGCAGCTGGTGCCCTAATAGCTACATGGCCATTACAGCTGCAGGTGCACTAGTACTACTAAAATAATGAGCGAAGTATGTGTGTCTGTGTGCCCGGTTGTCTGTCTGTCCGGCTATGCGTTTCGCCGCGCTTCGACGCATCGATCCGATATTTCGGATATGGATAGGTATCGGGAAAAGCATGTTGACCGGGTGGTTTTGAAGGTCATCGGAGGTCAAGGTCAAAGGTAAAAATTTCAAACTTTGTCCGATCGGGCTCAAACTTGGTGGGTGGAATCCTTGATGCCAGGGGAATACATTGCGCCAAACAAAATCGAGGTCAACCGAGGTCAAAGGTCATTACGGAGGGGTCAAAATTCAAACTTTGTCCGATCGGGCATAACCTTGGTGGGTGGAATCCTTGATACCAGAGGAATATATTGCGCCAAACGAAATTGAGGTCAACCGAGGTCAGAGGGCATTACGCAGGGGTCAAATTTTCAAACTTTGTCCGATCGGGCTCAAACTTGGCGGGTGGAATCCTTGATGCGAGGGGAATATATTGTGCGAAACGAAATTGAGGTCAACCGAGGTCAAAGGTCATTACAGAGGGGTCAAATTTCAAACTTTGTCCGATCAGGCTCAAACTTGGTGTGTGGAATCCTTGATACGAGGGGAATATATGCGCGAAACGATCTTCAATATGACAGGAACATGTCAAAAAGTCAAAAGGGTTATCAGGGGTCAAACAGCATTGCTATCAGTTACTCTCACACCCAGGCTCTCACAGCTACGGGTGAACTATATAGTATACATAAAAATAATCATTCGAATTTTGTCCGAGAAGTCGGACTAATATGTTTGCATCTACTATTGTTTTATCACATTACCACATGTATGCACTCGTGTTTTATAGCTTTCTGCATGTGCTGCTGTAATCAATCAAAGGTCGATCAATTGATCGCTCGATCGATCGATCAAATAATCATTTTATAATTAAATGAAATAAGTATTACAAACTAAAATCAGAATCATACCTGATACAAGCACAGATTTCTTCGCCCACTCTTTCATCGGGTAATCCCACTACCTATGACAAAATATAGCAACATTAGTGCATTACTAATACACGGTTCAAAAAATGTAAGTCCCCCTAGACATCTTGGTATAATCCAAAAACTATTCGATCAATTCCCTTGATTAAAAATCTGGAACGGATTAGTTAAGCATGAAGTGGGCTAGCTTTTTGTTGCTCTATATTTTGCCACTACAACAACTATCCAGATCTTTTCTGACATGCCCGGTTTTACCACCACCGGTGGCACTCTTCCTGTCAATGTCATAGTCTCAAAACTCCGTCCCGACATAGTTTTAATCAACACTGAGAAGAAGTATGTTCACTTGGGTGAGTTGACAGTCCCATTTGAACATAATATTGATAAGGCTCATGAACGCAAAATTCTAAAATATGCCGACCTCATAACAGACATTTCCGAGAATGGCTTTACCTGCAATCTCACCTGCATAGAAATCGGGTCACGTGGTTTGGTTACACCAGATACCATCAAAAGGATTTCCAACATCTTCTCCTTTACCAAGGCCAAACCACCCAGGTCAATCAAGAAGGACCTAAGCAAACTTGCTATCCTCTCCAGTTATACCATCTGGAATGCCCGTCATGAACCGACATGGGGCTCATCTGAGCAACCCCATCTCAAGCTTTAAGGGTTTTGCGTTCATTTGCCTCTTGTTGTGAACAGCTTTCCTGACCCTGATACATGTCCTGGGCATTTGTATCCATTCTTTGTGTTTAAATAACGATGGATTGAACCCAATCTTGACTAAGAAAAAATCGAATGAAATCGTTGCAGTTGTGGGTACGTACCATTGCAGCGTGTACCTTAGAATGTTTGTACAACACAGATTCCAACTCTGCTGGTATCAAATTGACACCTTCCTTGAGAATGTTTGCCTACACAGTGAGATAAAAGAGACTATAATGACACGATCTGGTCCATGGGGGCCAAAGGCGGCAAATTTGAAACTGAGATACAGGTAAAAATATGGAGTAAAAAACAATAAAATACATAAGAAAATAGATATCAAAAAACTTCATAACTTTAGAACCAAGTATGCTAGACCTCTGGTGTTTTCAGTAAATGATAGCCTATTGTATGTGTAATGTAATAATTACAGTAACTCAATTTTCAAAAATGCCTCCTTTGGCCCCCATGGACCAGATCGTGTCACAATTATGTCAATTTTGTTTTTATTTGAAGGGTAGATATATAGCCGTGGAATATGTTTATATGAAGTTATTCATTTTAAGATCGCGATATATCTCTAAACGTCAAAAGAATCGTAAACAATTTAAAGAATTAATATTATCATTAAAAAAGCGATCTTCAATATAACAATTACAGAACACCAAATCATGGGATACCCTGTTTTCCTACCTTTTTCCTTCCTTTTATTGTAAGAAAGCCTGCTTGATCCATCATCGCCAAATCGCTGAATTGAAAATGAATATTAAAGTCAATTATTAGAGTCGTGTATCGCAATAAATAAGATGAGGGCCGTTTTTGAAAATCATGGTGTCCTTGACTCAAGGATTTTTTAAAATTTAACATACATGTATCAGTGACTGCCGGCAGATGCTGCAGAAATAACCAAGTTATGAAACTAAAACCAGTGGAAGGTAGAAATTCAAAAGTTGCAACCCTATCACTTTGGCTGCACGTTTCATGAACTGCTAGAGTATTTACCGTAAAATCCCGTCTACAAGTATAATACATAGTGCTTTTGGTGAGAGGTAAATTAATCCAGACACCGTCCATCAACAGAATTATAACATTACAGCTGACATAATGACGTTTGAGCAAATAAATAACCGGTACAAGTTTATACAAACAAGTATTATTGTAAGACCAATCTATTGTATTGGCATATCTTGGGCTGTGTTGTTTTAATTTTCATCAAATACACTCTATATATATATGCTTGTAGACGAGGTTTTACGTTATTGTTTTAACTATATGTACTATCGTGTTATTTAACCTTTTATTCTGGGAGCAACTAATTAGTTGCCATGGTATGTCACCAGTCCCAAACAGACGTGTCATTTCTTCTCATCTATTTTTGAGAGCGTAGGCTGTACATGTAGAATATTTTGAAATAAATTAAGTTTCTTCTTCATTGACATGTTTGAGTTAGGGATTCAATCATGTTTCACCGTTGTTCATCACCGATTAACAACGATGCGTCCGCGTCGTCTGCGTGGTTTACTTCGCGAGGGCAGCTTTAGCAGCTTTTCGTTGTTCTTCAACAACGAAAAGAAGCTAAAGATTGTATAATGCACGATTATTTTATGAGGAATGTCAGTCAATCATTGCCACTCAGCCTTACAAAAACTTCGATGATTTCTCTGTTGATATCAGCAATAAAACTACAGAATAAAACGGCAATGTTTAGCCGCTACCTGAAAAATACTGAATTCAAATTGTAAGCTTGCATACGCACAAAGGTTCCAGGCATGACGAATTTTAGCGCTCTCGCGTAACGCGTAGTCTCGCTCGCGTTCGCGTATACGCTACAATAAAAGTGTGGATTCATCATGGATTAACAACGGTTGGCTCCTGTATAAAGGTATAGGAAGAGTTGTTGAATTAGGGATTCAATCATGTTTCACCGTTGTTCATCACCGATTAACAACGATGCGTCCGCGTCGTCTGCGTGGTTTACTTCGCGAGGGCAGCTTTAGCAGCTTTTCGTTGTTCTTCAACAACGAAAAGAAGCTAAAGATTGTATAATGCACGATTATTTTATGAGGAATGTCAGTCAATCATTGCCACTCAGCCTTACAAAAACTTCGATGATTTCTCTGTTGATATCAGCAATAAAACTACAGAATAAAACGGCAATGTTTAGCCGCTACCTGAAAAATACTGAATTCAAATTGTAAGCTTGCATACGCACAAAGGTTCCAGGCATAACGAATTTTAGCGCTCTCGCGTAACGCGTAGTCTCGCTCGCGTTCGCGTATACGCTACAATAAAAGTGTGGATTCATCATGGATTAACAATGGTTGGCTCCTGTATAAAGGTATAGGAAGAGTTGTTGAAAGGGTATTTATTTGTGTCATTTCCAAGGTGTACTGCTCACAATGTTTCGTTTTTCATTCATCAATGGCCTTTACTAATGATGACTCACCCAGTATGAATCCAACCATTGTTATCTTTAATTTCCTTTGTTTTCTGTTCATTGTTAAGGTAGTATTTGAGACTGGTATAACCCCGCACAAGAAGGTTTCCAACAGTATTGACAGGAACAATAATTCCCTTATCATCAACAATCTTTGTCTGCATAAGTAAAATATGAAAATTACGACACATTATTTTGAAACAAAAAGCTTGGTCTGATGGTGGCCGATAATAATTATGAGCAACAAAATTCAGTTCTTTGTCCCCTTTCTCATCTTTGCCGACTTCATTAATAAACACCTCCATCAACACATCTCTGTTATCTGACGTGTCAGGATATTGAAATTTCCCATGATTATACTCTTTATTTCGTATGTTGCTGGTCGCAGCATCGAATCGCGCGCGCAAAGAGCGTACACGCGTGCTTACAATTGGGCGGTTTGTCGGCACGCTTGCGGCAAACCGCAAAAAGCATTACTATCACTACCGAATTTGAAGCGAACCAATGCATAGTAAACGAATCATTTAACGAAGGTGGTATAGGAATTGTTAAAAACTTTTAAAAGTTGGCATAATAATAAAAAGGATAAAATATAAAACAAGACTTGAGTTTCTTACCTCAAGGCCTGCTGTGGGATAAACCGCGGCATCTGCTATTTTTTCTGGTGGGTCCAAAGGATCTCCGCAATGACTTAGTAAAATTTCGGCCATGCCATAGCGATTCTAAAGCAAATATTAGTCAACAAGTCGATAAAGACGCATATTAACTAACAACAGTGTACAAAATAGATGAAATAACTAAAATCGATCGTTCAATAAAACAGGATCTAATCACTAAGTTAAGGAAAGTGTCGTTCATTTCATGTTTTCTTATTTTCTTCTCCCTCTCACTTAATTTAAAATACAGCCAAAATTCTATTCAATAAACTATCAGTGCTTATGCTAATACTGTATTGTTGCCTTGGTCCTATTATAAAGATGAACATATTAAACATGTTGGCTTACCGTTGTATGTTTGGCTATTTTGCCCATCTTCTGTCTTAGTTTGTGTGGAATTATACTACCACCTATGCTGACTAGAAAAGGTAATTACATTATTTCAGTTAATAATTGTCAAGTTAGCTCAATAAGGCGTTCGACTATGGTGCAAGAGGACGCGGGTTCGAATCCTGGTGGTGGTTTAGTACGCTCTCATGGATAAATAGAGCTAGCTTGAAACGTCCCCTGTACAAGGATCTTACTGCTAATTGTCTCCATGTAACCCGTACAAGTCCTGTGAAGCTGATCCTGGCTGCGTAGGTCAATTGTGGAATGTCTAGGGTGTGCACTTCTAAGTAGCAAAGTACTTGGGTTGTTGTTTAATGGTAATATGCAATGGTGTGGGGTCGTAGTGGTGAGCGACGACCTGTACAGTGTGCTGAGGCTTGCGAATCAACGTAAACGTAGCGCGCTATAAATCGTTTTGTTTAATTCACACTATATACCACAAATTATGCAGTTCTCCGATCATCTCGGACATTTTAAAACTTTATACTTTAGTAGTATTTTTTTCGATACCCTAATGCAATATATTTGGTACAGTACATTCGTCGAAGTTTGCAAATTTATTCTGTAGTCGCTGGTCGGGAAAACCTCATTAATATGTGCATTTTCAATTTGACCTATTTTACAAATACGGAACAGTAACAAAAAGCAAATTTGATGCGCGTCTTTGCACGGACAGAAGACACAACTAATAAAAAGCACTATTCATTAACAGTTAGGTATCAAAATGTACTTGTGAGTGTTTTCCCGCCCAGCGACGTCGCGTTGTTAGAGACAAGGCCTACATGTTTTACCTTGTTTAAAATTAGAGAAGTCATAAGAATCAATATTCGGTAGATTGACGAGATCATGAACGTGGTGAATTAATGTCGGGCCGCATGTTACTCTGTAAGAAATTAAGTCACCAAATAGTTATTGAAGTCATCATCATCAAAGTAGTGAGTGTTCGATGTTTGTGAATTCGAATCGAAGCATTTAGATATAATTTGTTGTGGTTTTTGCTCTCTTTGACGTCTTAAATTTGCCACTTCCGTTTGTTTTTTGGACTTAAAAGATAAATGTCTCAAAATGACCAACATGAGGGATAGCCCATTTTGCCTAGAAACTATAACAATCATTCTAAATGAGATCTCACAAAGATATCATGCATCCGCCTCTTTAAGCCTACATGTAGCAAACCAAATACCTTTCGTTTTGAAGCGCTTCTGCCATAATCTGAGCGTTGAATGTTGGAAATAAAACGATAGACGTAGAACCTCTAACTATAGGAAGGTATGTCCCAAGCCAACTGTTAACGGCTGCGAATGTGGCCACTTGCATAAGCCGAAGAGACTCCTGCAAACAGTTACCAGAATTCGCGGTAGAGGTAATGATGTAACAGGATTACTTATCAAAGCAATAGGACTACAATATTTTTGAATGTATTGCCCTACACGATAAGCAGTCTACATTCATTACATGTGTATGTGTAATAGATTGAATACGATACCGCTTTTTTCAAAGACACTAATCTTACAGGTGCGGATGCTCACCATGATGTGAAATTTATAGCATTACGATCCAGGCCTTTATCCATGTTCTTTAATAATCTACTGTTCAATGCAGAGGAATGGCGTAACTGCTAGTGAAGGCAATACATTCAAAAATAGGTTAGACATATAAATGCTATAGTAATTATACTTGTTACATCACTACTTCTACGGGGAATTATTAAACATTATTGTAAATACATGTTGTGTTCAATTTTCGTCATTCATTCATCCGTGTTATAATGTCAAAATCATCAAGCTTGTTTTTACGTACATTATAATAATAACACACACATCGCAAAGACCGTTGCAATTCATTTCTCTTATTTTCCAACAAATTACTTTTTCATTACCCAGTCACAGTCCAAGACGTTGACATCGCTTCTGAAGCCTCCTGTCATGGCGTTATTCAGAATGGAATGATGTGAGTGCACTGCTGGCTTAGGTATACCGGTACTACCCTATCAATAAAACAATCAATCAATTAAATTAAATCAATCAATGAACGTTACATTTTTTGATTCAACTAATCTGATATTATGTCCGCACCGTATAGTCGTGTGGAAGAATCTTCTCATGCTCATTCATCTGTAAAGAAATATCCTTGAGCACGTGAACAAAAAGCAAGCCTCTGAATCTCAGTGTGAAAGCTATGGAGCGTAAAATGTCTTATTTGCATAACAAGGAACCATTTCAATAAAAGCCAACGCCCATTATATCATGTAGTTGATAGCTGGTTTAAATTAAATTAAATTAAATTAAATTAAATTAAATTAAATTAAATTAAATTAAGTTAAGTTAAGTTAAGTTAAGTTAAGTTAAATTAAATTAAATTGAATTCATTAATCAATCAATCAATCGATCGATCGATCAATCAATCAATCAATCAATCAATCAATCAATCAATCAATCAATCAATCAATCAATCAATCAATCAATCAATCAATCAATCAATTCATCAATCAATAAATCGATCAATATATCAATCAATCAATCAATCAATTATATCAAATCTCTATACGGAGCGACCATTAAAACAAACAAACAAACAAACAAACAAATAAACAAATAAATCAAATCAGAGAAGTGCATTTGGTAGGATTACCAATATGAACAAAATACCTACAACCCCACACATCCACCCCTAACACAATAAACACTGTGACTTACAGATGTAAAATACATGCATAATGGATCATCAATATCCAGTGACTTGCAGATTTCCTCCACCTTGCTAATGTCAGTCTCGTTACCAAGTGTCATGAAGTCGTCGTAACTATAAACACCCCTACATATTGTGGATATATCAATAGTTGCAACTTTTCTTTAAATATATTAATGCATTGCATGGGCGGCAATTCATACAGAAAGCTTATAAACTTAATTTGTTTAACCAATGAAAAATAAATCCTGTGTAAATAAACACCTCAATAAAGTAACTAACCCCCTTAAATAATGGCCATTGTTCAAAAACGGGCTAAATGCGCTGGAAGCAGACTTTGTTTCTGCACATTTTGACACCTCATTTGATACGATAGCCCAGAAAACAATAAAACACTTGTCAATTTTATGTAGTGAGGTCCAGATTTGAAAGTTGCACTTACAACAATACAAAAATACTCGGATATCATTACACAGATTTCCTTCCATTATAACTGAATACAAATCAATAGATTTTACTGCAATTTTCAAATCTTGGGTTACATTGATTTAAATTTACGCTGCGGCGTCAAAATTTAGATAATTGCTACAAATGAGGTGTCAAAATGCGCAGAAATAAATTCTGCTTCTAACGCATTTTCCAGATTTGGAATATCGCCCGTTTTTGAATAATGGCTATTATTTAAAGGGGGTTAGTTACTTTTTTGTTGAGATGTTTACATCAAAATGTAGAAACCTATAAAAGGTCCGATATAGACCTAAAAGTAAATAAGGTAACCAAAATACTACAGACTTACCTTTTCCAGAAGATATTTCCTTTTGAATTACCACAATTTATGACGAACTGTAAATGTGGACAACTGTTACAAGAATGAAAAATGTAAATAAATGTAAATTATTATTATAAACTAAAAGCAAACAAAAAAAAAGAAACACACATGATTGATAGAACATGTTGTACCATCACAAAGATTTTCAATAATATTAAAACAAAATGTATGAAGAAGTAATTATGGCAAAACCTATTTGAAAACAAATTATATAGATCCTGCCAGTGGAACAATAAGGAAAATGTTATTTGAATTGACTAACGTCGAATTAACACGCAATGTTACCAACATACACAGTAACACATTATTAAGAATCTTACCTATCTGATTTAAATTGTTCAGCCGGAGTACCTTTCAGTTCTGCAAAACATTCACAAGCCTTGTCCAGTAGATCGGAAGGAGATCGCATCAGAACTATGGCCTTACAGTGCAGCTGAAAATTACAAATTCTATCCTAAGATTTTAAAGTATCAACAAGATAATTAATCTTGTTGATACTTTAAAATCTTAGGATCGGATAACGTCGACCCGATGCTTGCTAAGTATGATAAATGTAGACCATAATGATCTAGATCTAGTTGTAAAATGATTTTTCGGGCGAAAAAATGTCATTTTCTATGATTTTTAAATATTGGTTTAAATTTCAATGTGTTACTTTGTTTTGTGTGTTTGCTTTAATTGTCTTTGTTAATGTGATGTGTTGCGAGATGCCTGGGGTATTCTGTATAAAACGAAGTTTACGTGAGATATCTAAAATACCTTATTCACGAGGGTGATGATTGTTGTATGTGGGAACTCTAACCTCAGGGGTACCTGAAAAATCATAGAAAATAAAAAGGTAGATTGGTTACATGATTCGCCTTTAGTAATATTAAAGGTAATGACGAGCAGCATGCAAAACATTAAACAACACTGTTTAAAAAAATACCGAAACGGGTTCGCAACAGGTTATTGAACACATAATTATTCCGTTAGTACATTACTGTAATTAATAATATAATAAATTCTCTATGAACAAAAAAATAATAACTCATACGTACCAGTAAAATTCCAAGTTGTATACAGGCATACAAGGTGATCATCCACTCCGAGTGATTAGCACCCCATATCGCAATGGTATCGCCCTTCTTTAGGTCCATAGCTACGAGGGAAGCTGCAAACTGCAAACTCTGAAATGGAAAGATGAAGATTATTAGCACACGGACATTTCAGTGACTTGACCGGACCCCTAAACAAGTTTGAATCCAATGATCCCATAAAGGCGACCAAACAATACCAACAACAAGTCAACAACACCAGCAACATCATCAACAACAAAAACCCTGTTCTATGTACGGGTCCGACTGACTCTAATATATATTTTCCGTTTTTTTTAAATTTTTTATTCAAATTTGATGTATGCATGTAAAATCTGTCGCTTTTTGGACAAAAGTAGATTTAATTGGATGGATGTTTTTGTACAAATAAGCAAAAATCAGCTGGCTTGAAAAAAAAATCCCACGCGCGAAATGAGGGACAAAGATTTACTCCTAGATTTTAACTATTTCCAATATCGGCCTGCTGTTTATATATCACTTTAATCATGTCCCTGGTCTATGTATGGTGTCAAGTCATAGCTCCAAAATCTGGATTTCATATGTCCCATCATTCAATGCGACATTCTACCTACTTATACCTGTAGTACCGGGGTTGATCCAAAGATAGGCATTATGGGATATTATAATCTACATCCTTTATATTTGACATAAAATGTGTATTTTGTTTTGGAGAATGTTAAGGTGATGTTAGACTGATTATTAGGCGTATTGCAAATTGAGACACAGACTCGACACCCAGAAAATTAATTCACACCCATGACACAGAACATTGTTGTACAGTCATCCTAAATTAGCATCTATCACAAATTGTTTTGAGATGTCTGCCCAACAAAAGTGCTTATATCATGTGTTTATAATTTGTTTAGGACATGTGCCCAATCATGCAACATTTTGATGCTTATAACTCGCCACTATATTAAAGAAACTCTAAAAACATGCAGTATGCAGGTACAGCTATGTCACGATTTAGGGGGAATTTAGTATGAGGTTTTCATTTCTAATATTTTTCCTCATAATACAATGAAAAACAAAAGCAATAGCATTACAAACCCTAATAAAACAAAGTCAACCATAAGAATAATTAAAAAAGAATAAAAATATATTTCTTTTGTTTTTAATTGTATTATGAGAAAAATTATTAGAATTGAAAATAAGCATCTAAAAAGTCATTCTTATGTTTGACTTTGTTTTATTAGGATATATAAATATATTTCTTTTGTTTTCATTGTATTATGAGGAAAATTATGAGAATTGAAAATGAGCATCTAGAAAAAGTTATTCTTATGTTTGACTTTGTTTTATTAGGGTTTGAAAATCTATTTCTTTTGTTTTACATTGTATTATGAGAAAAATTATGAGAATTGAAAATAAGCATCTAGAAAAAAAGTCATTCTTATGTTTGACTTTGTTTTATTAGTAGGGATGCCCACTCTCAATACAGTTTCCACTAGAACGATTTTTCATTTACTGTGTGCGTGCACTCACACACGTATTGTCTATGGAGAAACTGATCGATACAAGAAATCCCAGGCATGTTAAATGGCGTACATACTTGTTTTGATCCAAATGTAGGCCTATATCAGGGTGTTTCAAGAAATTCCTGATTCCACCAGAAAACATTCACCAAACTTTTTCCTGTTTGGTCAGTAAATAGAGAGGACCTTCCTGCATGAAGAGATCAACTTTTTTTAATGAAAAATTTAATGAGATGAGCACTACAACAGGTTGAAGTGACACCATTCCGTGCATCAGGTGTTCAAACGCAATTATCTTTTGTTTTTCATTGTATTATGAGGAAAATTATGAGAATTCTAAATAAGCATCTAGAAAAAAGTCATTCTTATGTTTGACTTTGTTTTATTAGGATCTGTAAATATATTTCTTTTGTTTTTATTATATTATGAGGGAAATTATGAGAATTGAAAATAAGCATCGAGAAAAAGTCATTCTTATGTTTGACTTTGTTTTATTAGGATCTGTAAATCCATTTCTTTTGTTTTTTATTGTATTGTGAGGAAAATTATGAGAATTGAAAATAAGTATCTAGAAAAAAGTCATTCTTATGTTTGACTTTGTTTTATTAGGATGTGTAAATATTTTTCTTTTGTTTTTCATTGTATTATGAGGAAAATTATGAGAATTTAAAATAAGCATCTAGAAAAAAAGTCATTCTTATGTGTGACTTTGTTTTATTAGAAAATGTAAATATAATTTCTTTTGTTGTTCATTGTACTATGAGGAAAATTATGAGAATTTAGATTTACAAACCCCTTATAATACAAAGTCAAACATACGAATAACTTCTTTCTAGATGATTATTTTCAATTCTCACAATTTTCCTCATAATACAATGAAAAACAAAAGCAATAACTTTACAAACCCTAATAAAACAAAGTCAAACATAAGAATAATTAAAAAAGAATAACAAATATTTCTTTTCTTTTTCATTGTATTATGAGAAAAATTATGAGAATTGAAAATAAGCATCTAGAAAAAAGTCATTCTTATGTTTGACTTTGTTTTATTAGGATCTGTAAAGGGGAATTGCCGTTTGGTCTAATACCATTCCGTCTAATAACCATTTCGTCTACACCCATTTCGCCTAAACCCACTTGGTCTATATCTACTACGTCCACTAATCATTTAGTCCCATGGCCGTTTGGTCCTATAGCCACTTGGTCCGATACCCATTTAGTCTAATAACTGATAAGTCTAAACCCATTTAGTCTAACAATCATTTAGTCTAATAACCAATTGGTCTACCTTCATTTGGTCTAATAACCGATTAGTCTAATAACCATTTCGTCTAATACCCATTTGGTCCGACATCCATTTAGTCTACTAACCGATTGGTCTATTAACCGATTGGTCTAACAGCACATGTGAGGCTATAGGCTATTATAGCATCGTGTCAGTCCGGCATGTACATGGTATATACTATTACGTACTATACGGGTCATATTCCGGGTCAGGAGGGCGCCTGTCAGGGTTTCATGCATATATCCCAGGCAAATGACAAAAACAGGAAAACATATTTGTGTTAAAATGACTGGTAGGGCCTATTACTCGTAGCCTAATCCTAATGGCCCATGACACCCCGGTGACGGATGTAGAAAAGACCGGGAAAAAAGACTCAAGTGTAAAAAAGCCCAGCAAAATATCAATTTCACCCGAGTATAGGCTACAATTATAATTCTTTTGCTTCTCCATTTTTGGATACATTATAAACAATAATCATTACGCTTCCCGCCCGGGGTAACGCTGCCGGAGAATTCATGAGAATGATAAGATTAATATTACACTTAATACGCGGTTTGTTTATTACTTGTAGTATATCGAGCTCGCCGCCTCACTACACGTGCTCGTCTCATTACACGTTTTTCATCGGTATAAAAAAGCTACGACCGATCCTTATCAGCACGCATTGGAAATACCAACGAATTGGGAGGCTCCACTCGCGTAAACAATACATCATATTAGGCTGGGTCGAGATATAATTTGATCTACTTCGGGATAGGTCACGGTCTTACAATAACAATACTAGTCTTAGGGGAAGGGCTGTGAGTATGCTGATTTTAGTAACGAGCCCGCTAAGAATTTAATGAAATGGTGCGGATTGGGGAACTTGTTTTAACGATTGAAATGAAACATATCATATGTGAATGGGCCCCAAATAGCTCTCTATTTGTTCTCAATTCACAATGCACATCAGTTCCGGGATCAGCTCACATCGTCATGTTGAATGACATGACGGATCTTGGATTGAGTCTAAGAGGGGGAGGGGTGCTAAGAGGCCGTAGACTCAATACGG
The DNA here is from genome assembly GCF_039555335.1 of Amphiura filiformis. Classification (NCBI taxonomy): domain Eukaryota; kingdom Metazoa; phylum Echinodermata; class Ophiuroidea; order Amphilepidida; family Amphiuridae; genus Amphiura; species Amphiura filiformis. Next base: position 200,532 of record NW_027305564.1, on the reverse strand, counting down.
GTCTCAGTCGTTTTAGATTGATGTACAGTGGAATTGTGGAAACTTTTAGCTCATTTTGACCTCGTAACTATAGGCCTATTGTGGTCCAGAGAGGGTGCTATAGAGGCCTACATGTATGTGTACCCCGTGCCTTGTGTTGAATCTGAATCTATTGGTTGTAGGCTATACTAAAGGGGATGGGGCACCTTTAATCCAATGGAAATTTTATTGTGAAATTTCATTGTAGGCCCTACAAGGAATACATTTAAAAAATTCCACATAGCCCCTGCATGAAAAGTATTTAATTATCTTTGTAATCACTCAAAAAGCATTTTGTGTGAATTACATCCGAACTCAAGCGCGGATCCAGGGGGGGTGCTTTGGTGGCTGCAGCACCCCGGGGTATGAATCACAAAAAAAGGGGGAAAAGAGAGAGAGAGAAGAGAGAAAAGAAGGTAAGAAAGGGAGATAGAAAGAAAAGGAAAATTATGCACCAAATCGCGCGAATTGAGTTCAGAAATGCAAAATTTCCCTAGCAAGGGGACGCTACCCCTTTCCAACACCCTGGACCCCGTATTGCTGACTAACTTTACAGCCGGCGCGGTTCTGGGGGCAGGCCCTCCTCCTACAAAAAAAAAGAGGAAATGAGAGAAGAGAAAATGAGAGAAGAGAAATGGGAACAAAGCTTTAAAAAAAGGAGAAGAGAAAAAGTGAAATTCCCGGGTTTAACCCGGGGGGCACTCCAACTTTGCAGGTGACGCGTATGTAGGGCTGTTAAGACCCCCTTTTTCAGCACCGCTGTCACCCAAAGACCCCATATTTTTTTACGAACACATGCTCGCTCCGCGCTCTGTCACCCGAAGACCCCCTTTTTTCCATTTGATCTGTCACCCAAAGACCCTTACAAGTTCAATTTGAACAGCAACTTTCATTTATCACTGATTTTGTTACTTATTTTGAAAAAATAAAGAAATTTGAAGCCATTTAGAACTAGAAATTTGATTTTTGAGGTTTTTGTGGCGCTGTTTTGGTTCTCACCCAAAGATTCCATTTAAAAAAAAAGGTCATGTTCTCACCCAATGACCCCATATTTTTTACATTTTGCTCTCACCGAATGCCAAAAATCATGCTCTCATCCAATGACCCCATATTTTTTACATGTTGCTCTCACCGAATGCCCCATAGTGCGAAAGCGCCAGCCCTACACCTATATACATTTCAAATTGAAGTGCCCCCCCCCCCCCAAGGGTGTTTAAATTGCACATATAATCGAGTAGGTCCATGCCTAAAAAACCGCACAGTCGGGTCGATCGGAAGTAGGCCCTATAACTTGAATTATAGGCGCCGATTCAGAGGGGCCTGTGGACCCGGACCCCTATCCCCTCCTCCCCCAAAAAAGAGGAAAGGTGAGAAGAGAAGAGAAAGAGGAAAAAGGAGAAAAGAGAAAAGAAAAAGGGAGAAAAGGAGAAGGGAAAAAGTTAAATTGCACGTATTTGAGTAGGTCCATGTTTAAATATCCCGCACTGTCAGGTCAATCAAAAGTAGGCCCTATAATATATTATAGACCTGTGATTATTTTAGGCATTGCTTGAAGGCGGCCCTCCACCCAAAAGCATGTGAAAATTAGTATTAAGTCGGATTCCATGCTGACTTCAACATCGATACATGCATGCTTTAATTGCGGATCTTAGGCCTATAAAGTGTCAGTGTAACATTTAAAATTTTGCAAATTGAGTTCGGGCCCTTTTTTATTTAAAAAAGCAATGATAATGTAAAAATTATGTACCAAATGATTCTGAAGTGATTATTTTGGGTGATATGAACATGTGTGCTTTACGTAAAGACCGAGTATACACCATTATGCTAACATGTTGCACTTGTTTGGACATAAACAACTTATTCATACCCCAACTAGAATCACCCCTACCACAAAGTCTGCTCTTGATCACATTATATGTAATTATGACAATGTAATCAGTCAATATGGTGTGGTAACAACTGGGTTAAGTGATCACTTTTTCACGTACTGTACAAGGAAGTCGCCCAAAGCAACATTCAACGAGCATAAAAGAGTTAAAGTAAGATCTTTAAAGAATTACAGCAAGGAATCTTTTATTGATAAGTTGTCTGAAACTGACTGGTCTGAAATATCGTATGTAACGATGTTGATAGAGCTTGGTCCATGTTTTGTAACATATTCTTGAACACTCTTGACTCTGTTGCTCCTCTAAGGGAAGTTCGGATTAAACAACGCTCTGAACCATGGATGACAAGTGAGATTATTGATAACATCAGAGAAAGAGACTGTTTGCTTGCAAAATTTAATAAAAACAAGCATATGTCTGAGTATTATAAAGAGTACTGTAAGTTACGTAATAAAGTCCAAAGAGAGATAAGATCTGCTAAACAACAGTACATGTTGCATAAGATTGAGGCAAATAAAATGATTCTAAAAAGCTCTGGAAAAATCTCAAAGAGCTTGGGTACCAAAACAAAACAAAAGACTCTACCAATATGGTTTTAGATATTGATGGTAAAAAGTGTTTTGAGAACAAAGAAGTTGCTAATCATTTCAACAAATTCTTTACTGGAGTTGCTGCCAAACTTGTTGGTGAGCTACCTGAGCCAAGTGGTCTTTATGATGTTAACTCCAACAGGTTCCAAAGCTATTACAGTCATATCAGGAATGGATCCTTTGATCTCCATGAGGTCAGTGAGACCTTTGTCTATGATGAGCTAACCAATCTTAACATCGATAAAAGCACTGGCTTAGATGGCTTGCCGGCTCGTTTTCTGAAAGATGCTGCAGAAGTCATTAAAACTCCAATCACATCTATTATTAATCTCGCTATCAGGACTGAAGTGTTTCCAAGTGAAATGAAAATTGCCAAGGTCAAACCATTATATAAAAAGAAGAGCAGGTTGGAAGTAGGCAACTACAGACCTGTTAGTATTTTGTCTGTGGCCTCCAAACTTTTGGAGAAGGCAGTGTTTGTACAATTTAACAGGTATCTCACGGAAAATAACATCTTGTTTAAATTTCAGTCAGGTTTTAGAGGTAAATATTCCACAGACACATGTCTTATCTATCTTCAAGATCATATCAGAAACCAAATCAGTGCTGGTCTGTTTACTGGAATGGTGCTTCTTGACATCCAGAAAGCATTCGACAGTGTTAATCACTCTATTTTATGTCAAAAGCTTACTGCTCTGGGAATGAACTCCACTAAATGGTTTGAGTCATATCTGAATTGCAGATCTCAGATTGTTAATGTTAATGACTCAGACTCCAACTCTATGGCTTTAACATGTGGAGTTCCACAGGGGAGTATCTTGGGTCCCATTTTGTTCCTTTGTTATGTGAACGACATGCCCAACTGTGTTGATTGTATGCTCCTTCAGTATGCAGACGATAGCGCTCTTTTGGTTTCTGATAAAGATCCGTTGAAAATTGGGCAGCAGCTTAGCAAAAATCTCGAAAGCTGTAACAAATGGCTCATAGATAATAAACTTTCTCTCCACATGGGTAAAACAGAACTCATTCTTTTTGTATAAAACGTAAATTGAAGAATTGGCAAAATTATACCATTGAGTGTGAAGGGCAAACAATTCATGCTACTCCCTCAGTCAAATACTTAGGCCTTACTATTGACCAGTGCTTGAATGGTGACGAAATGGGTCTTGGTGTCATAAAAAAAAGTAAATTCTAGACTCAAATTTCTTTACAGACAGGCAAAGTTTCTTGATCAAAATATCAAGAAAATTTTATGCTCTGCTCTTGTACTTTGTTTGTTTGATTACTCTATTTCTTCTTGGTATGCTGGCACACATAAGCAGATGAGTAAAAGCCTACAAATTGCTCAAAACAAAGTTATCAGATTTATTTTAAATAAGAATTGCATGTATCATATTACAGAAGATGATTTTAAAGATCTTAATTTCCTTAACATACAAAACAGGGCTAAACAACTCAGGTTGAACCATGTTTTTGATATTTTTAATGAAGTTGGCCCAGACTATCTTAGTTCAAATTTTACCAGAGTTTCAAACGTGCACCAATACAGTACTAGAAACAGTGCTCAAAATTTTCGTGTTCCAAAATCCACTACCATCACTTCTGGCTCTTTTTATTATAATGCCATTCAGGATTGGGCCAACTTACCAAGTGCAATCAAATCAATTTCTAATAAACCAAGTTTCAAAAAGTCTGTAAAACTCATCTTTTTAACCAAATTTAGTTTCTAATGATTTTAATCATGTTTAAAGATTTTATTTTACTTTTAATATTCACTTGTATATATATATTTCTTTGTATGTTTTATATGTATGTATGCCTTTTGCCCTTCTATGTATAAAGGACCCCTTCGGAAATAAGCCTTTGGGCTTAAAGGGCTATCCTGTGATATCTCCTTGCTTTGTTTTTTGTGTATTATATGTTATTATTCTTAATGCATTTTATATCTATTACCTTGTATTGTTGTATGTGCAATATGGAGATACCGAATAAAATAAAATCAAAAAAAAAAAAAAAAATGGCTTCAATTGGACCTTCATTTTGCAAAATTTCCAAACTCCTGATGGGGAACACCCCCCTCAAACACCCCCTGCTTATATGAATTATTAAAACAACTGCCCGTGTTCGCTTCTGTATTTCACGCCTACCACTTGATGTTTTAACCAATAACTTATACAATAACATAAACTAATATTTTACACAATAATAGTGACAAAATGGTCCACCAAATGGCTTCAATTAGGTCGTCATTTTACAAAAGTTTCTCACTTTTTATACAATAACAGTGACAAAATGGTCCACCAAAATTCAACTGGGTCTTCATTTTTCAAAGGTTTATAACTTAAGTCTTCATTTGGCAAAATATCCAAACATTCATGGGGACCATTCCCCCTCAGATACTTCCCCCTGCGTATAGTGCATAAACAAGCCGCCATTTTCGCTTCTATACTTTCAACATTTGCCAATTTTTGTTTAAAACCATTTATAGGCCTACTACCGGTACTTGTCCACGAAAGGCTTCATGCCCCGTCGTCTCACAAATTTTCGGCTTCAAACTAAAATTTTACACACAAACAGTGACAAAATGGTCCACCAAATCGCTTCAATTAGGTCTTCATTTTGCAAAAGTTTCTTACTTCTGAGGGGGGCACATCCACCCTCAGACACTCCTCCTCTTTTTGTTTACCTTGGATAGCAACGGACCACATTTTCACTGATTTTGAGGCCAATTCTTGACCGTTTTCAACCAAATAAAGTTTAAACACGTCCCCGTATATTCATCGATCTCCCGTATGAATTTGGCGACATTTGGATCGAAACTGACGGAGCCTTTATAGGCATACATAGATAGATACATACATACATAGATACAACATTCCCCTATTTATAGTAAGATTTATATTTTTGATATTTAACAGTAGGCCTACTCGAAGTAAACTTTATAAATCTAATGATTTATACTTCAAGTATATATGAAAAGCCGACGATCAATTGAAAAATTTGAACTTTCGTATTGAAGATATGAATTTTTCCCCAAAACACCAAAATAAAAGTACCACGGATTTAGACTTTGGAAATAACAAGCCATTTAGAACTAATAATTCAATTTTTGAGGCTTCTTTTGGCTCTCACCATTTAAAAAAATTCATATTCTCACCCAACGCCCCTAATTTAGATCCAAATGGTCCGTCTCACCCAATTACCATGTACATTTTGCTTTCACTGAATGCCAAAAACACAAATCATGCTCTCTCACCCATTGACCCCAGTATTTTTGATATTTTACACTCTTCACCGATTTCCCCTTTTAGGTGGTTTTTTAGTACACCACTGGGCATTATAATTATGCAAAACTTAGAAATCCGAGTAAAATTGAGGGCGTCGCTGTGAAGCAAATCACACATTATGGCTTTAATATTACATAAAATAATAATGCTTTACTATTTTCTAATGTCCGAAAGTATAGCACATATTCTATACTTTTTGCGGTACAACACATACGGTATATACCCATGGGCGTCAGTCTCGTGTGGGGAAGGGGGGGGGGTATATTTTGGGATGGGCGATACAATATCAAATGCCCCCCATACGTTTTGCAAATACATCATTGTTCTAAGTAGGCTTACTGTAAAAATAGAGACAATATTCGGTATTATACCTTGATTTTTGGCGAAAATAGCACGAAATTGTAAATTTTTTCGCACTTCATGCTTTGTACATTCAAATTCACATTGATTGGGGCTAAAATAGTTTAACAAGTAGGATTGATAAAAAAGAACAAGACGCAGATAAACATTAAAGCCTCCAGCATACTTTTTCTGCCGCTTGCCGCTGCGGCCAGCGGCAGGGCGTTTCAACCAATGACAAGCGTTTATTGTGTCCGTTTTCTGCAATGCGCGTGCGCCACGCCGCTCAGCGGCAAGCGGCAGGGTAGTATGAAACCAGCATAAGAATCTGACTGATATATATTAAATCAGCAGGGATGAAATATTTCGTTCCTAAAGTTCTTTCTTTGTCACCCCCAGCTCAAAGGAAAACATTTCTTGCCAGTGGCGTAGCTGGGATTTTTTCCAGGGGGGGCAAGCCTGTATGGGTGGTGCCCAAATCCACCAAACAAATATTTTGCCGCCCCTTCCTCAAAAGCCCGAAAAGGTTGACCCCCCAAAAAAAAAAAGAAGAAAAAAAAGGATTATAGGCGCTAGCGCCCTAAAACCATCACATTTTGATATATAATATCATTTTTCCCCTCAGTCCTCTCACTCTCTCCTCACCTTTTTCCTCTCTTTCTCCTTTTTCGTCGTTGGCACAAATAGCGCTAGGAGGCGGGGGCACAAACAGGCAATTTTTGCCAGGGGTGCAATTCCCCCCATGCCCCCCCCCAGGCAGCTACGCCACTGTTTCTTGCTCTTATTTCTGTTTAAATTAAGCACATATTATGTGCATGTGGTAAACACATTAATTTGGGTATAAAATATTAAAAATGCTAATATTCGAGCTCAATGAGCCCAATGCGTATTACTTTCCCGGGCAATTTTCACTTCAAATAGTATGAAACTGTCCCTGCAAGATTGGCCCGGAATATTTACTGTGCAATTTTGTGGCCCCCCTCCCCCCCCCCCCCGCCTCCCTCGACAAAATGTCCAGGCACGCAACTAGAAATTAACCATTCCTACCATACATGTCCACTACCTCTCCCATATACCAGATGCATCTCAACCCGCCCTACCATGACAGGTGCATACCAACCCTCCCTACCATAGGCTACTATCCTGACCATCCATGACCACTACCCCCTTACATGCCCGATGCATCCCAACACATATACCATGAATGCTCTCAGGTGTGAACTATTTGTAAGGGATAGCAGATATGTTATCAGATGTTAAAGCAATAATGTGTGATTTGCATAAAGAATAGATTCTTATTTAAATGTTTGTTTTCACTGATCACATAATCCCCTTTTAATTTCGAGCCAAACAAATGAGGTATAACGAAGAAAATTGCGATTCATTCCAACGCCTACAATGCGTGTACTACGCTCGCCGATCGTATTACATGTAACTGCACGGAGCATCGCGCTCGACGTGTGTATACATTCAAGCTGACATCCACGGTACATGTTAGCAAGTACTCGATCGCTGAACTCTAAAAAAGTTAAATTTTACTGTTAGTAAGGGGTGGGGTATGAACGTTTGGACAGTATTTATTGTGGGACATTAGAGCACATCAAACCTGTCGAATTGCATTCGGAATACGAAGAATGTCCTCTTGATATCAAATAATTTAGATTTTTTGAAATTCGCAATGTAATACACAATTTATGGCAAATGATTAAAAATTGATATTATTGATATTTAACAGTACTTGAAGTAAACTTTATAAATCTGGTGATTTTTACTTAAAGTGTATGTAAGTGGGTTGAAAAGCCGACGATCAATTGAAAATTATGACCTTTCGTATTGAAGATATGGATTTTTTTCCCAAAACACCAAAAAAAAGTTAGGTCTTTTGGGGAAAAAATCCATTTCTTCAATATGAAAGGTCAACATTTTCAATTGATCGTCGGCATGATCTACATACACTATAGAATATGTCATTAGATTTATAACATTTACTTCGAGGATTGTTATATATCAAAAATGTGCAAAATATCAAATTTTAATAATTTGTCATAAAATTTGTATTATGGCAAATCATTAAAAATTGATATTTTTGATATTTAACAGTACTTGAAGTAAACTTTATAAATCAGATGATTTATACTTAAAGTGTATGTAGGTGGGATGAAAAGCCGACGATCAATTGAAAATTTTGACCTTTCGTATTGAAGACATGGATTTTTTTCCCAAAACACCAAAAAAAAATAGGTCTTTTTGGGAAAAAATCCATATCTTCAATATGAAAGGTCAAAATTTTCAATTGACCGTCGGCTTTTCCTCCCTGCTACATACACTTTAAGAATATATCATTAGATTTATATAATTTACTTCGAGGACTGTTATATATCAAAATTTGAAAAATATCAAATTTTTATAATTTGTCATAAAATTTGTATTATATTGTGATTTTCAAAAATGAAAATTATTTGATATCAGAAAGACATGCTTCGTATTCAGAATGAAATTCGATAGGTCTGAGGTGCTCTCATGTCCCACAAAAAATACTGTCGAAACGCAATAAACGCTCATTCTAGATCCCTTAATGATATTATTTGAGCTATGTATCTTCAGCGGATTGCGACATTTATGCTACATTTTTGCTATCAGATGGGGTCATCTTCTGCAGATAACAATTAACATTAAGGCCTATCTGTGCTATCTTCAGTAGATAGCAGCATTCAAATTACTTGCATGCCAGATGTGAGGAATAAAAATTCCTTTAAAAAGGAAATGGGCGTACCAAAGAAAACTATCAATGATTTAGGGTATTGTAAATGTTTAACAAACATCTTGGGAATAATGATATGAATGACTGAACTGGGACACAAATAAAAAAAAAAGAACTTAAAGGTTGGGGTATGAGCGTTTGGATATTATTTTTGGTGGGACATGAGAGCACATCAGACATAAGGAGTTGCATTCTGAATAAGAATGTAGCAGCATTCAAATTACTTGCCAGATGTGAGGAAAAACCATGTTAGCCTAGCATTCTAGATCTGCCAAAAGAACGAAGACCATTTAGGGGCTGTGCAATAATTATGAGCCCCCGGGGGTAAAATTTTCGAAATCGCTTGCGCCCCCCTCTCGGCCTGCCAAAAATCGCTTGCCCCCTCTCGGCCCGCCAAAATTCTTTGCCCACCCCACCCCCCCACCCCCCCCTTACACCTGCCAAATTGTTGGGATCCCAAAACCTTAAATGGTCATTATGTTGCGAGCGCAGAGAGCTGGAAAATTTGCATATTGAAACGTTTCCGTACTGCTTTCCTAAGCCTTTTCAGAGCGTTTTATTAAAAATATTTCTTGCCCCCCCCCCCCCCCCAATTTTACCCTCCCCCAGGGCTCATAATTATTGCACAGCCTCTTAAGTTGTTTCAATTGTCAAGAACGTTTTGGTATGAACTTAAAGGAAAGACGACCAGCAATTGAAAATTTTGACTTTTCATATTGAAGATATACATTTTCCCCCCAATAGACATACATTTGTTTGGTGTTTTGGTGACAAAAATATATATCTTCAATATGAAAGGTCAAAATTTTCACATGAAGGACATCTTTTTATCTCAGCTACATACACTTTAAGTATATATCATAAGATTTTAAGTACATACACTATAGGCCGTGGGGTATAAATATTCATTCTTGCTGTCTCCATCCGGGAACTGCATGAGTTTGATATCAAAATGGTCAAAAATATTGTAATGGTCATCACAATTTTTTCTGCAAGTGGAGCATTAGCGAGAAATTAGCGCCTAATACTAAACAAGAATTCCCTTTAAAAGAAAGTGTTGTTCTTATGTGTATGCTTTGAAAGATGGTGCTTTTAGGCACAAAAGCATGGGTATTTGACATTTTTCATTATTTGCATTATTTATTTCTATAGTTTGACCAAATATGATTAGATTTATACAATTTACTTAGAGGACTGTTAAATTTCAAATATTTAACTTTTTTAATAATAATATGTAACCATCCAGCACAACTGAGCCCTGAAGTCGCCAATCATAATTTTTGAGATATTCAACCAAAATATTCTGTTTGAAATTAGCTTTAAAATGATGTACTGGTCTATCATGTCTATAGTACTTGACATTTAAGTAGTGAAAAATCAATAAAACAGTCAATAAATCCTTTGTTTCCTATTGTTTATTGTTAAGTTCAATGGAGCATATCTCAATAGTGGCACTGGAGATATCTGGGCTCAGTTGTGGTGGATGGTCACATATTATATCGTGAATTTTGTTTTTAAAAAATTCAAAATTATTTGATATCAGAACATGCATATTCAAAATGCAATTTGATAACCTAATGTGCACAAAATATGTGAGACGTCGCTAGCCGAGCCCTTAAGGATTCACATGACTGGCAGGAACCATATACTGGAGATCTCCCTCTCCAGGTCCCCCCCCCCCCCTTGTGGCCCAATTTTGTGGAAATTTAATGAGTGTATTTATAAATAAATTCCTTAAAGAATTACATCATGATCATTTGACTGGTATAGACTACCCATAAAGAGAGGGGAGGGTGCCAAAATGTCAAGGTATAGGGGAACCAGGAACAAGTTGTAAGCTCAGCCCATCCATGTTTTCATTTCACTTCAACATATTTATTATTTGAATCTGTTAGCGGAATTACATGTTAATAGTCCCAATGGTCATTAGTTGGTACGAAAACCAGTGAGAACCCTTTCACTGATTACGGTTCTCACTGTGGTTTTAATAACCATAAACTAATAACCTTAACCATAAACTTCACCATAACTTTAAGCTGTTTAACCAAAGCTATAATCATTACCCTAATTAACTACAACCCCAACCTAAACCATAACTTACCCTAACCATGCCTTACCCGATCTTAACAATAACTCATACCTTTTAAACATAATCTAAAATGCATCAAACTTTAACTTGAACCATTTCGGACTACTGACCCCTCAGATTAATGGGCTGTTCCTGTAAGTGTAGGGGTGTGTTGTTATTGGGGTACATGTACACACAATGCAGAAATAAAACCGATCAGACAGGAAGTAGAACTTCGTATATTTTAATAAATAAACTTTAAAAACTTCAGAGAAAAATGCACTTTCAAATTGCATAACACATATACAATATATTACATGGAACCATGTGGAATGTAATGATTCTGAGTGGAGTCAGAGGTAGCATTTATTTGCACATTTAAAAAGCACATAAAATGAGAAAAAATACATGATTGCTTTGAAATGGTACATTGAATCTATTCCCATACCAGATTTTTATTGGTGCCACCGCAAGAGGTACACTGCATGCCACAGAGCTATACTTCATTGGTACTCTAGGGCACTTGTGTGTGTACTCTGGAATACATACATAGAGTACTCATACTGGTACTGAACTGGTAATGTACTTGTCCTTTAAAGAAGCCACAAAGTAGCTGGGCAGCAGTGTACCTCTGGGGGCGACAGCAATTCGCCAGCGAAGTGTTACGTGTAATCTGATTATCACTATGTCAACTGGATCACGCTTTTGAGTTCTGCACTACAATCGAAATGATCGCAACACAAAGTCTATGGCATGTACTATCAATTCCAAAAGGTGCCTAATCTGGTTACCAGGGAGTTATGTAACCACTTCGCTGGCGAATAGGAATCTGGTCCGTCTTGATCAAAGTTGAGAGTAACACCATGTTGGATTTTGCAGTGGCAAAGTCGAAGTGCACAGTAACTTGATCCTGCATGCGGACATCCACATATAGAAGAGCGACTTTTCAGTACCCTGGTAACTCAACCACATAAACATACTTATTCCTTAGCAATTTGCAAAATTGCTAAGGTCTATTTTTGTCAAGTTCTTTGTTTCTTTCTTTCTTTACCTAGCCGGGACACCGGCTAGGTCTTGTGATGCTATCGGATCTTTCTTCTTCTTCTTCTTCTTTCTTCTGGCAACACATTTCAAAATGCTTCTTCTCTTACATGTTACATCCTACAATGACGTCACTTGCACATATGCATCGGCTATATCCAGTGTCTATAGGACATTCACAAATTTGGGGTCAAAGGTCATTAAGGGGACATTTCCGGTATAAAACCAAATATCTTCAAAATGCTTCTTCTGCCACAAATTACATAGTACGATGATGTCACTTACACATATGCATCGGCTATTACAGGTACACAAAATTTATTCTCCGATTTTGGGTCAAAGGTCATTAAGGGGGTCATTTCCGGTCTGAAAGCTAAAAATATTCAAAAAATCACTGGTTTTACAAATTACATAGCAGAGTGTTGTCATTAGCACACATGCATTGCTAACAACCAGGGTCTTTGGGGTGTCTACAGTTTTGGGGTCAAAGGTCATTAAAGGGTCGCTTCCGGTCAAAAACCAAAAATCATCAAATATGTTCATTTTTTATATCTCAAAACGTAACCAGACCAAAGGAACATAAACTTCATATATGCATTAGTGTTACCCGATGTATGCACGGTATTTTTAATTTTTTTTGTCAAAGGTCATTTAGACGTCATTTCCGGTTTTAAGCTAAATAACTTCAAGAATTTTTATCTCCATAACTAAGCATAGTAGATGTTTTTTATTTAAACTTTAACAATGCATTTTCGCGGTGTATATGAGGTTTTTTTTGTATTGGGGTCAAAGGTCATTAAGGAGGTCAAAACGTCAAATTAAAGAGAGAGCGAGAGATATGTACAAGATTCACAGTGTCAAGACATGAGTATTAAACCCACACGCAATCACGTTACCCGTCTGGGGTAAACCGTGCACTGAGTATGATCGGAGAGGGAGCAAAACGATTGCAGCTTCATATAGGCCCAGACTTTGATTTAAAGTTGATTTTTTAAAAATAAATATAAAGTGTTCGCTCATAGATTTAAAGATTTATGGTTCACCCAAGCTGGGGTGTGTGTGTGGGGGGAGGGGGGGTCCCTGGTCAAGAAATTAAAAGAAACTGAGAAAAAGTGTCTAATTATTGTATGTCTGGATTCTGGTTTAATGTCGTAATGCTAACATTTTTGTTTATACTTCTATAGCATAGGCTGGGCTAAATAAAAAATCTCAAAAACAAGCGGAAGAACTATTATTTGTATCAGGAAAGTCAAATTATTACAGAAAAGATGCAACCTCTTCAGTGGTGTAGCCATGATATTTTGCGGGGGGGGGGGTTTTGAAAAAGTGAAATTATGAACTTTCTTGACCAGGAAAGTATAAACAGAGATATGAAGAACCTCTTTTTTTTTTTGTTATGAACTCCCGTCGTTGAAAGCCTACTATCACACAATTCAGTTTTATTTACCCGACCTTTTTTATATTCATTTAATTATTTCTTTGTTTACTTATCATTTACTTATTTACGTGTATTATTTACGTCATCATTTCTAGCAGTAGCGGCTATGATTCTTCTCAGTTTTTTCTTTTGCTCAATAGAGAAATCTTTTACCAATTTCACGACATCTGATGTGTGCGGAAATGGGAGGTATTTATATGTGGGGGTGTGTGTGTAGTGGACAATGCAGTGTTTAGTGTTATTACAGCCGACATCACGCATAGTACATTCGGCGAAACACAAAGGGGTTGTGTGCGTGCATAGGTACGTGGTACACAATAAAATGTCTATGAGGGTACAGTGACGTGGGCGTGGTTTGGGTGAGTGAAAACAGGTTGGTGCACGCAGACCTGCTTTGATAGCCATGGGAAAATTATTTTCCCAGTGTGTCTGTGGCGTTGCTCTGAACAAGACACGTTTGTGATTGCTCGTATAATAAACCTCGTATATGTGAACGTGAAATAAGAAAATTACTTGCTTGTTTTCTTATTTCTTAATTTCTTGCTTGTTTCATTCCTTCATTTATTCATTTACCCGATCATTCATTCAATCATTCATTTACTCATCTCATTCATTAATATTCTTCTCATCTCTTTTCTCTGCCTTCTTTCTTTCCGTTTGAGACCGAAGTTGCCTAGCTTCAGGTGCCTACCCCAGGCTGTGGGGCCACATAAACGTAGCCAGGACGATAACCAACTTGAGTGCAATAACTTGATATATACTTATACTTTATACATACTTATATACTATTATATCTTGATTAAAAGAAAACTGCAGTAAACTTTGTTATTATTCATATTGTGAAAATTCCTCGTCCATAAAAAAAGATCACGAACGAACATATGAACTTGAATAAAGAACACTATACTCAAAATCATCATAACTGATAATCAGTGCTTGATATTATATTCACCCTACTGCCCGGTAGTTGTAGGCCTACTATATACGAATTTTGGTTACCTGGAAAATACCATTAGGCCTAAATATCTAATAACGCTGTATACTATATAACAGCTTATTTCACAACGAGAAATTCATTTGTATAGCGATTACAACTATACTTAAGGACAAAACGATTGTATTTGAATAAATTGAATAGGCCTAACTAACAAATATGCCACGCAAATCGAGAAGGTCCCGTGCGATGTCGGAACAGCAGGCAAAGAAAAAACTTGGTACAAGTTTAGAAAGGCATGAAACAGGGTTAACAAATAAGGTCTTTGGAAACTTCCATCAAGGTGATGAGCGTTTTTCCCCAATATCAAGAGCAAAACAGTGCCCGTGTAACAGTTTAGCGATGCTCTGTAGTATCGAGCATGTTGAGAGCATATTGAATTCATCTCATATAGACGAAATGTTGATACATGGAGATGCCTTATATAAGACTACCGCTACCAAACTAGAAGCATGTTTTGACCTTGCTAATGACGGAATTATGACGAGTGATCAATTGCCAACTAATTTTGCTCTTGGTAATAGCACTTACACAGTTCGGTACGAAACTATAAGGTACGGGAGGCTTGATGACAACCCAAACATTGAACGCGACCCGCTTACTATTGAATTGGAAACATCATTTAATATTACAAATAAGGTAATTTTCAATGTTGATTGTTACATGATGGCCATTTACAAGAATTCAGAGACTGGCGGTTTTATATTTTTTGATTCTCATTCACGAGATCAGTCTGGTTTCCCTATTGCTGACGGCACTGCCATTGCATTGTTTTTCAAAGACCTTCAACATTTGCATACATACTTGAGTTGTTTGGCTAACAAATTGCACTTGGCTGAAAGAATGTTTTACATTATACCCATTGCTACTAATGAAGATACACATACAGAAAGTGACCCAGGGTGTTCCTTCTTTCCAACACGGACAAATGACTCATCAAATCAAGAGGACACGGAAAACACAAGCTCTCTAAATGAAATAAGTGAGCCAAGTCCCAGACTCTCGAGATGGCAAACTTGGTACCAAGGGCTTTCCGAAGAAAAGAAAAGTGACCTTCTTGCCAAAAAGCGAAAACGTGCAAGAGAAGATTATGCGTCGATAGAAAGACGTGAAAGAAAGAAACAACAAGCATGTGAAGCATATCAGAATCCAGATATAGCTGAAAGAAAGAAACAACAAGCACGTGCACATTCACATGGAGCATACCAGAATCCAGATATAGCTGAAAGAAAGAAACAACAAACGTGTGAAGCATATCAGAATCCAGATATAGCTGAAAGAAAGAAACAACAAACACGTGAAGCATATCAGAATCCAGATATAGCTGAAAGAAAGAAACAACAAGCGCGTGAAGCATATCAGAAACCAGAAATTGCTGAAAGAAAGAAACAACAAACACGTGAAGCATATCAGAAACCAGAAATTGCTGAAAGAAAGAAACAAGAAGCACATGAAGCATACCAAAATCCAGAGAAAGGACGACGTAAACGTACTCAAGCCCGCGAAAGATCTAAAGATGCTTATAACGACCCTCAAAAGAAGGTATCAAAACTCCTGGAAAACCAATTACGTAGGTCAAGAAAGCCTTCTGATATTGACACGGTAATATCACGATTCAAATTATTTTGCAAAGAAGGTATGCAGCTGGTATTTGTATGTCAAATATGTCAAAGAATTAACTTCAGACACCAGGTTAAAATACTCAGAAAAGAAAACTACAATCAACGGATTCTACTCAAAAGTCTCCTCCTGGCATGTACATTGAAGATATAAATGTAGTGGAAGATAGAGATGACAGCAAAACATGGATATGTAATACCTGTCATGGAAGTATGAAAGCTAAACGTATGCCAACAATAGCAACAGTTAACGGGTTGGAAATACAGGAACAGCCTCCCGAACTTTCGCATTTGAATATGCTAGAAAGGCACCTAATAGCTCCAGCAATACCCTTCATGAAGATGATATCTCTAATTAAGGGTGCTCAAAAGGAGTTCATGGCCAGATAGTGTGTGTAAAAGCTGATGTTAACTCAGTTGCCCAAAGTTTACCAAGACTGCCAACGGACCATAGTCTGATCAGAGTAAAACTGAAAAGAAAACTTTAATATAAAGGACATCACATGTGCCAAGATGTCAATCCAAGTAAAATAAGATCAGCACTTGTTTGGTTGAAAGAAAACAACCCTGAATACGAAGATATTGACATTAACTTTGAAGCTTTTGACAACATGTTAGATGACCAGTTAATTCACAGTGACCACTCCGATGATAATGAAGATGACATACCAGATTCAGGAGATGAATGTACACAAGGTGACAGTGATACCTCCCCCAATGTGAATCATATCCAAGATAATGATGATGTTGCTTATGTTCATGACTTTGACAACGATCTCAATGATGAATCGGTCAACCATGCTGATGACAATAGTATGAATGTAGATAATGTCACTGATGAGTGTGGAGATGATATAAGTTTGCGACACTCCCATGATAGCAATGAAGACGATCATTCTGATAATGAAGATCAGACCAGAGATGACAATGTTGTTGATCGAGATAACATTCCAAGTAATGAAGTCAATGAAAATGAACATGATGTTACAAACACGTCAGCACCGCTGTATTCATTCTTACATGCTGTAGATTTTGCACAGTACGCTGCAGACAAGAGTGATAGCACTATTTTGTCAGTGGCTCCAGGACAAGGCAATAAGCCAGAACACGTTTTAGAAATGGAACCTAAGTGCTTCCCAGTAGAATTTCCAGATGGTTCTAATACGTATAACGAGAGCCGAGAACAAAAGCTGTCGCCTTCTAGATATTTCAATGCCAGGCTCTTTTCAGCTGATAATAGATTTGCCAGGAACCCGGAATATATATTTTTGCTCTCTACTGCACAGAAGTACATCAAATTCATTCAAATGTATCTATTGCTACCAGAATAGGTTGCACAAAAACTTCAGATGGAAAAAAAATCACAGCATCTATGTTACGAGACCACGAACAGGTGAAGCAACTTATTAAAAGAGACGAAGGTTACCGATTCCTGGCTCAACTTAGAGGAACCCCTGCATACTGGGAAAAATCGAAGAAAGATATCTTTGCAATGATTCGTCAACTAGGAATACCTACTTTCTTTGTGACATTTAGTGCTGCTGATAGACGATGGATCGAAATACATAATTCTATCCTTAAGATGTTAGGAAAACCACCAATGACACCAGAGGAACATAAGAATATGTCATGGGATGAACATTGCGATATCATCATGTCCAATCCAGTTGCAGCTGCCAAACTGTTTCAGGAAAGACTACACACATTTATCAATGACGTGATTATGTCACCAGCTAATCCTATTGGCAAAGTCAAAGACTACTTCTACAGGACAGAATTCCAGCAACGTGGCTGGCCGCATATTCACATGGTTGCGTGGGTTGAAAATGCCCCCCAAATGGGTGAAGATCCAGATAATGAGGTCCTAGAATTCGTTGATAGATACATATCATGCGAAATTCCACCAGAAAATGATCCTGAATTACATGAAATTGTTACGAGTGTGCAAGTTCACAGTAAGGCTCACACAAGATCGTGCAGAAAAACCGGGAAAACATGCCGGTTTAATTTTCCTAAACCGCCATCAGACAGAACATTCATTTGTACTCCAACAGCAGAAAGAGATGGAAATGATGAAGAACATCAGAAGACCCTAGATCGTGAAACGAAAGCAAAACATATGCTGAACAACATTTGGGAACTTTTGCAGAATCCTGATCATGACTTTGCAGATTTTTATGACGTTCTTTGTTTAGCTGGAATTGGACAAGACGAATTTGAACAGGCACTAGAGACGCTTTCAAAGCGGCAAACCATGTACCTAAAAAGGCGTCTTGAAGACCAATGGATCAACAATTACAATCCAGACCTGATTCGCTGCTGGAATGGCAACATGGATATTCAATATGTACTCGATCCATATGCATGCGTTATGTATATTGTTTCCTACATTACTAAATCAGAAAGAGAAATGGGTGACTTGCTCAGAAATGCCCAGAAAGAAGCAGCACAAGGAAACAATGATGCCATACAGCAATTACGAAAGCTTGGAAGTATCTACCTCCAAAACAGAGAAGTTAGTGTCATGGGAGCAGTCTACCTTATCTGTAGTATGCCTTTGCGAAATAGCACACGAAAAGTAATGTTTCTGCAAACTGCGTTAGACGGACAACGGATATCTCTACCTCTGACACAACTACAAGCAAATGCAGGTAATTCTGAGCAAGTATGGCAGACTACCCAAATTGAAAAATATCTTGATAGACCAAGTACGTCAAAGTACAACAACATGTGCATGGCCACGTTTTACTCAACTCACTATCAAGTGTCGGCCAAATCGGACAATATCAATAGAGACCCAGATGATAACGTAGATGATGAAACCGATGATGACGAAGCGTCTGATCGTCGTGATAAACTAATACAGTTGAACACCTATGGCATCAAGATGAAAGAACGTAAAGGAAAGCCAGCTGTCATTCGTTACCCAAGGGTATCAAAAAGAAAGACAGTGAGAGGTATCATATGAATATGCTACGTTTGTACCTTCCTCATAGGAGTCCAAATATCAAGCCAGATAGTTTTCCCACCTACGAAAGTTATCATATGACTGGATACACAACTATCAACAATGACAGACTACGAGTTAAAGACGTGGTTGAACAAAACATGTCAGAATTCGAACCGAAAACAGATGAACTAGATGAAGCGTGGGAAGTACTTCAAGAAGTAGAAAATATGGAAGATGCTTGGGCAGGAATTGCTCCACAGTCTGAGCAGCAACGTATTGATGATAGATTAAAAGATGTCAGAATCGAAGACTCAGATGATGACTTAGCTGAAATTGAAGTTCCTGAACTTCAACCAGGACATACACCTGGCCAACGTGATGCAGGTTTACCAAGGTGTGCTATTGAAACCCGTAATCCAGATATAACTGAAGAACAGGCAGAGACTATGATGCGTCAGCTTAATGATAAGCAACGACAGTTATTTAATCATGTTGCTAAATGGTGCGATGAAAAAGCCAGAAATCACAGAATAGACCCATTTCATATCTTCCTCACTGGAGGTGCAGGAACTGGAAAATCGCATGTGATCAGATGCATCAGTTACTATGCTCAAAAGAAATTTGCAACAATGACCGAGTCCGCTGATGATGTAACTGTGCTATTAATGTCACATCTTGGAACAGCTGCATATAACATTTCTGGTCAAACCATCTGTACAGCCTTAAAAACAGGTATTAGAATGGCCAAAGATTACAAACCTCTTGGAGAACAAAGTCTCAGCACGCTCCGCACAAAGTATCAACACGTACAGCTTGTAATTATAGATGAAATATCAATGGTTAGTGCTACTCAGCTATCGTACATTCACGGACGATTACAACAAATCAAAGGAACATCATACACTTCCTACTTTGGCAATGTCTCTATCCTGGCAGTAGGAGATTTCTTTCAATTACCACCGATAAGTCCACCCACACCTTTGTGTTTCCCACACGAAGAACCCTTGAAAGACTTGTGGAATTCACTGTTTGAGAAAGTTGAACTAACTGAAATAATGCGACAGCGGGATGATGCAATATTTGCCCAAATGCTGAACCGACTTCGCGTGCGGAAAAAAAACGAACCACTAGAAGAAGCAGACAAGGAACTCTTACGTTCCCGCATAGTTCATGAGCACATTCGTCAAGCACCTTCTGACGCGTTACACTTGTTTTACCTCAACGTGGATGTTGACAGTCACAATGAAACAAAGTTAGCTTCACTAAACACGGAAACATTTACTATCAAAGCAGAAGACGTTGACCAAAAGGGTGGCAGAGTGATCAAAGTCCACGAAACACCACATGACACATCACGTCGAAAAGACGACACATCACTTGTACCTTATCTGAAGTTAGCAGTAGGTGCTAGAACTATGCTAATAGCTAACATTGATGTTCCTGATGGTCTTTGTAATGGAGTATCTGGTACCATTAAAGGAATTGAATTCGGTAACTCCAAGAACATGCCACAGGCTGTCTATGTCAGGTTTGACAGTGACAAAATTGGAAGGAAGGCTCGATCATCACAAGTTATACCACCTGAGTATGTATCGTGTGTCGCTATAATGCCACGCAAGGAAACATTTCAATTGAAAGGAAGAAACTTCACTACCACAAGAGAACAGATTCCATTGAAACTTGCTTGGGCTGTTACTGTTCACAAAGTCCAAGGACTGACAACTGAACAAGCTGTGATTTCTATGAAATGTTTCAAAGAATCAATGGCATACGTTGCACTTAGTCGAGTGACAACTTTAGAGGGAATGCATTTAACCAACTGTGATTTTTCCCGGATCTATTGCAATCCAGATGTAGCACGATATGTTGCAGATATGCCTACTTGTGATCTATCCAATGCCAATCCTATGCTACCCATCGATCAGAATAAGTATTTCATAATTGCTCATCATAATATACAGAGCTTACATCGACACATCGAAGACATGAAGAGCAATACAGAAATTAGGAAAGCACATGTTATTTGTTTATCAGAAACATGGTTGACAGACAGTAGTAGCCTAGACTCTCTTGTAATAGAAGGCTACTCTTTAGAAGCAATACATTCTACTCGAGGCAGAGGTGTGGCAATTTACATTCAAAATGGTGTCAACTACACAGTAGTGCCAATTCCAAACAATGTATGTGATGCACTTGCAATTAGGACACATGGAAACACAAACATGCTAATTACCGTAATATACAAACCCATTGGAACTAGTGCGGGCACATTTTGTACAGAAATGAATAACATCACTGCACAAACTGATTTACTGGATACAGATTATACAGTATTTGTTGGCGACTTCAATCACAATTTAATGGGAGGTAGAGCAAATGATTTCCAGTCCTTAAGCCAATACCATCAAGTTATCACAGATCCTACCACTGCTGGTGGCACTCTTCTTGATCATATCTACGTAAAACCATGTCCGCATTATATTATGCATCTGTACTTAATACATATTATTCGTACCACAATCCAACATTCATCGCGATTAGGTATTAGCAATCTGGTAATCAGGAACCTGAAGAACAGACACTTCATGGATGAAATGTCAGGAACAGGATAGTGCAAATTAAGGACATAGAAATAGGAACATAATTTTTAAAAGAATTTTGAATAATGAACAATCGATATGGTATGGAAGAGTTAGAAAACTGAGTTTGAATAACTAACATTGATATTATTACTGTAGTAGAAATTAAATTAGGGACAAAGAGTTAGAAGATTGAGTTTGAATAACGAACATTGATATTATTACAGAAAAGATACTTGAAGAACAGAAACTTTACCAATGAAATATCAAGAACAGGAACAAGTACAAGGTAGTGGAAATCAAATAAGGAACATAGAAATAGGAACATGATACCTGAAGGAATTTTGAATAATATATGAATTAAATTAGAAACAAAGAAATAGGAACATGATATTTAAAGGAATTTTGAATAATTTATATGAATTAAATTTTGATCAATGAACAAACGAAATAGTGTAGAAGAGTTAGAAGACTGTGTTTGAATAACGAACATTGATATTGTTACTGTATAAAGAAATTTGAAGAACAAAAACTTTACCAATGAAATGTCAAGAACAGGAACAGGGTAGTGGAAATTACTCCACTACCCCCCCCCCCTTCCATTCACCACCGCCGCGCCGCAACGAGACCCCATCACCTGGCAAGATTTTCAGCCTTGAAAAGGCAGGAGTATAGGCCACATCTCACATATTATAACAACCACAGACATATCGGCTCAGCTCCCAGGGGACATGGCACAGTCGACAGCTTTGGTATCGTACGATGCTGTATACGATCTTCTACCTCATCGGACAGAAGAAGGCTACACCAAGACTATGGAATATTACAACGGGGCAGGTCATCGACCAAACATGCTACAAATATTGACAATAACATACTATAGAATGAGATTTGAGGATGAAATTCTGTTTCGACGCATGCAGTACCAAGAATACAATGGCCAATTTACATGTATGTTGTAAGTACATTTTGATTATGTTGACTAATATGACTTTATAACCCATTTAATACCAAGACCAATTCCGGGAGTTAAAACTTGCAAAATACTCTTTCTTTTAATATTCAATGAATAGTCCAACTGCAGCCCTGATTAAAACCTTAAACAGTATAGAGGCTGCAATGACCATTATACTTCGTTGTTTTGATTAATAAAAATCATAGATACAATTACATTGTCCATTTCCAAAACTAAAATGAATCTGTTCATAAAATAACCTGTGTCTTCAGAGATACTACTGTAATCTTAGATTTGTTCTGATATCAAATTATATTTGTGTCCAAATCCCTGATATTGGTTAAAATTTTATATTACATTTACCTTTTTCAGGTTTCCTTAAAGGTTTTCCAGACCAACACACGTCCATGAGACCAGGGCTAAGCCTATAGAACTTCATATGAACCAGACCAAGGCCTTATCATGAATATAGGTCCTATAATATATAGGCCTACTAGGCGACAAACTTGATGAGAATTCGGTCAATATAGGTCCCTATGTTTATAGCCTTTCCACGTTTACGGAATATGCTCTGCAACTAAGCAAGTCTTCAAATTGGGATTTCAAGATCATTCAAGAAAATCTGTCACAAAAGAATAACCAAAGATTCGAGGAATGTTTTACAAATCAGACTCTCGAGGACCAAATTCCTAATAGCACATCAGTACCAAGACATAAAACCCAGCATGACCTGCAAAAATATTTTGTAAGTACACTTTTTCATTTGAATAATTACAGTTATAATTGATTGATATGATTAATTCCTCAGTGAAACCTGAAAGACATCCAGATTCTTTCCAAGGTCAATACAAAATTTTGACCAAATTTGTGAAATTTCCACCTAAAGTCATCAAGAAATGCTAAATTTTGCTCAAAAATCATAAAAAAACCCTGTTTTCGCCCAAATATTTTTTGTGAAGTTGATCCTAGATACTTCTAGTTTTTAATATTTTTTAGGATTTTCTCAAGAAATTAGCATTTTTACCTCCCAGATGGATTCATCAAGTCTTTTCTATTAAAATATGTATATGTATACTGTCGATCAACAATTTAGCAGAAAATTTATGAGGCACAACATTTTCCATAATTCCAGTGTTAAGACCACCTTTCAGTGACTAGATACTGAAAAAATGGAATGTTCATGTTCGCGGGCATGTTCGACATGTTGAACTAATTCGGATGACTCCGGGGATGACCATTGATTTTCATTCATTCATTGGAAATGTTTATTGTCATAAAAATTATTTCTATTTTTGTTTTTCTATGATTTTCTTTGCAGCATCTTTCGCAAACACCGCCGGAGGAATCCGCCTGAATCCACCAAGGGTCGTGTATGCACTAAAGTTGGTTATCAAAATATATAGCTTTAAATAGCAACAATGAACGTGGCAAGGAAAAAATATGAATTTAAAAGGATTTTTACCATTGGAATTTCTAAACTTGTAAATAATATAAATGTGCCGTGACCCGTCCACCATTAAGTTAGGCAACAGGTTACGGCGACCAAGAGCCAAGACTTGCCGCTGAAAGCGCCCCGTCAAACTCGGATAATAACTCATGCATATCCTGACCAAAATCCAGAAGACGGAACTGCGTCTGATGGAGTGCGAGCACAGTTATGGATGGATCTATCCTGGAAAGTAGACTTTCTAACCTGGAATTACTTTTGTGCTTCAATTTGCTGAATGGATTTCATGTGCTTTTGAGCGTGAATATGTCGGACAGAGCCTGAGACTAGAACAAAGCAGTGCATGGACTTTTGCAGTAATTTTGTTTCGTAAAATGTTTTACTGCATCCATGGGAATGATTTCCTATGCTGGAATATATTTCGTGTTTGTTTCCTGAATTAGACTCATGGAAGCTAAAAGGTGAGCTTGTATGCTACTTCATAAACTTTCGCACTTCTTTTTACCTGAGTGCTATTTGCCTATTTCTCCTTTGAAATAATTATAAACTATGGTGAATGACATTTGCACCGGGGCCGAAAAGTATCTATTCTGGCCGCAGCCGAGTGTCTGTAGCCCACGTCTAGCGTCCGTTGTTCACGCTGTTGTTATTTTGTTTTTAAATGTAAAACAAATGTATCTTTTTTTTTTTTTTTTTACTTGTGTGCCATATTGCCCGCCATATTGTTACTAATCTTTTAAGATACAGCTGTATATTTCATGTGATCCTATTGAATGTAATAATTGCATTGAATGACTTGTTGGTTGATATTAAAGACCCATTCAGTGATTTGCTCATTCAGAAGATTATTATCAAAATTCAGTTATTTACACCATTGTTAGTAGCATACATGTGCTAACATCGACTGCAATTGGTTGAGCCAAAAGCTGTGTATTCAAGACAAAATATGACATTTTACATGAAAATGTAATTTCTCTATAGCTCCATTTCGCTCGGATCACTGCATGGGACTTTTTAATGTCATTAAACTGAATAAGGCTTGTGAATTGTGCTAAATTGTTTATTATTTTTGTTTATCAAACGAAAGAAAATCCCATCTGTCATTTAGTGAAACCGCAATTTTTTCTAGAGCCACGCTTAATTGTATGACACTGTGATAAGGTTGTAAAAAAACTGTACATCTTGATATGACTGGGAAAACAAAAAAAAATTGTTTTGCACATGTCTTGTAAATATTTTGCGATACATTTGGTCATAAAACAAGCAAAATAATTATGTAAAATCAGCTGTTTTGATTTTGTTATATTTTTCGATGACTATGTTCATGTTCACAGACCATCTGCGAGTGTTAATTTTTAGAGCATTGCTATGTGCGCGGTACGTTTGTGCATATAGGGTCTAGTAATGTACACCTGTGTTTTGGTATACCACTTCCGTAATTATGAGCTGTTAATATGGGCGCACCATTTGATACTCAGGAGGGGACGTGGAAGTTTTTTAACAAAAAAACCTCTCGGGCCACTAGTGAGTGAATGAAATATAAAATTCTATTTAGCTGTGTATCAAATGCTGCGCTCCTTTTTTCCTATTTATGTCACAAACAAGGGTGTTTTTGAAATTATCAGGTGCACTTCTCAGAAATGGGTTTGGTGTATGTGTATAATGTACAAATTGGTATCAATCGGTCTTCTTATTCTCTTTGTTCTTTTGCTCCTGATTGTAAACAATTAGTGCTAGAACATAATCCTTCACAGGCAACGATGACAAACTTTGTATAATATATACAATAGTCTTGACAAATTACAGATTCCCAACAAACATAAAACTAAAACCTTTATAATACAAAACAATTCTATAACGTGTTGATAACTATAATTATGTAATTGTGATAAAAAGATTAAGAAAACGTGTGCTAAATTGCTTGCACCAGAAAATTTTAGTTTTAAATATGTAATTTTCTGTTTGTTTTGAAAATGTTATGCATTATTATTAAATTCACATGTAGAACGTTGCATTTCACTCAGTTTTCTACGCGCACGGCATGCATGTCCAGACGGGCCTGATACCCCGCCTGATACCCTCCTTTCATCTTTTCGCTTCCGACTGTCATCATGGTCATGCGATATGCGTAGTTTTTTTCCTGGATTGTATTCACCATTTTGCTCTGATCTTTGCCGCGATACGTACCGATGTATGCGCCGCATTTCCGTACATGTATAATGTACGTACATGTCACTCACGGACCGTGTATACTGAACTTGTCTACAGTCATCAGCGAAACTTAAAGTTTATGGGCGGGGCTAAAACATTGCCGCTGCAATAACAACAAACAAACAAGTTTGTAGCCGACGGGTTCCTGTACAGCGTGTACCATACCATATGTAGGAGTTGTAAATCGGCCCCAATGCGGATTTTATTTTCAAACTTTTGGGAAATAAGTGTGATTTTACTTTTAATTTATAACTTGTCAACACTCACCAAAATTTTCATCTGATTTTGGCAAAATTTAAAGCAAATTCCCATTTTCAACTGTGATGTACGCCTACATGGTTACTGAGAAATGTATATATATTATTATTATTATTATTATTATTATTATTATTATTATTATTATTATTATTATTATTATTGTTATTAGTGTTATTATTATTATTTTATTATTATCAAATATTATTATTATTATTGTTGTTGTTGTTACATTTCAATTCCGTACAAATGACTGATTAAATGTACCAAAGACATCACAGAAAATCATACTCCTGTATTCTTTGTATTCTGTTTGTTGTATTTTTTATGTAGGCCTATCGCAATATCTTGAATATATTACCAAAATAGAACTCATTATTTACCATGATATTTTACTTTACAAAATATATTAGTGGTGTGTTCTATTATTATCTGTCAGTTATAATTTGAATCTTCTCTATTCTTGAGATCATGTCATGTGAGGGGTGACTTCCGGTCAAAAACCAAAAATGAATTTTGTTTATTTCGAAAAGTAAACAGCAAATTGACTTTGCTACTATCCAGTGCCTGCGGTAGATAGTTAGATTCGGGATCAAAGGTCATTAAGGGGTAACATGTTGAAAATATTTATGACCCCAAAGGTCAAAGTTAAGCGGTCAAAGGTCAAACTTTAAGACTGGCATTTCCGGCCCCGGCTAGGTCCAGATCTGTAGCCAGATCTAGTTCTTTCTTTCTTTCTTTCTGTCAATCTTATAATGAGCCACCGTAGCCATATGCTTTGAGCCATGTTGACCATAGTTGGTCATTAGGACCATTGGGTGGGGGACAAATGAAACATGATCAACTTCAGGTCAAAGGTCATCCACTTCCGGTCAATGGCCAAAAACGTGATTTCACTAAAAATGCTACTCCTTCCACAAATTACACAGCACGATGATGGCACTTTGGTACATGCATCAGCTATACCCAGTGTCTAAAAGTTAATATCCAGAATCGGGGTCAAAGGTCATTAAGGGGATACTTCCGGTATATGACCAAATACCCTAAAATGCTGCTGCTGTCGCAAATATATATAGTACAACAATGTTACTTGGTCATCAGGACCAATAGCTGGTGGCATAAATGTCACATGACCAACTCAAGGTCAAAGGTCACGGAAAGGTCATTATGGCCGAAAATGTTATTTCCTATTATTTTTACTAAAACTGCTACTGCTAATACACGAATTACACAGCAAGATGACGTCACTTGACACATGCATTAGCCTTGAGGTTAAAGGTCATACAAAGGTCATTATGGCTGATGTGATTTTCTGTTCTGTTACTAAAAATGCTAAGTCATTCCACAAATTATATAGCATGACATTGCTTGCATACATCCATTGGGGTCAAAGGTCATTGGGTAAAAGGTCATTGGGGTCAAAGGTCATGTAGGTATTACTTCCGGTATGTAGCAAAATACCTTAGGAAGTCGCACTATAATAGCGCGTGACCAAAATAAAAAGCCCCCTCTTCCTCCTTTTTGAAACATGTTTTTTATTTTACTTGGCCTTATCAAAATGATTTCACATACTGTAATATTATGGAAAATAATTATGTAATATAATTAATGATTATAATTATAATGCTCCAAACATCTGTTCATACATGTCTATTCCAATGAATTATACATATGCTGGACCTTTTGAACTACATATGCTATAGGTGAGCTAACGAGTTAACCTTGGTCTCTAGCCAAATTCCAAAGTTATAATGCATTTCAAAAAAAGACCTCTCAGTAAAACCAGCATAATAATATACTACTGCTTACATGCATTCATGCTATATAGCTGGGCTAATTAGCTATAGGCCTAGTTAATTAGCTATTGCTAAGGTCGCGTATATGTGTATGCGCAATTAGCTCTAGTTTGAATCTGCCACTGCAAAATTCAACATGGCATTACGTTCACCTTGAGAATTGACTTTGGTATGCCACTGTGTCACAGTAATATTCTTTAAACATTGAGATAAAATAAAAAGAACTTCCGCTTCAAATTCATCATCCATGGCCTAAGTAAACACATTAAATTATAAGATCTTCAAGACGATCACAATAAAAATGTCATTATCCTAAACTACATATTTTCGAAATGTTGCAATTCTATATATCGTTATAAATAGCAGGCCCATCATAGCCAGGTTTTTTGGCAGATTTGGAATCAGCAGGAGGGGCACTTGTCCTAAAATTATGTGGCATTTAGTGATTTAGTAATTTTGGAAAAATAACGGTGCCAAGATAACAAAAAATGTCAAGAAGGAATTACAAATATTTTGGGTAAATTACAAAATTCTGGACATTTCAGAATTTCATTAATTATCTTATATGTTCCGAACATTTTAAAAAGAATTTTGATTTTGCGAGAAAACAAAATGGGCAGCAGTGCAAAATGGTTGTCAATCACCAATCACATTTCCACTGATTGCATGCATCCCACTGGAGCTGGAAAAAAAGGCACATTTACTATAATTTTTTATTCTTGCATACATTATAAAATGTTTGCACCACGAAAAAGTAAAACATTGCTGAATCTCCCCATGGTTATGGGCCTGCTGTATAGACATGTCGTACGACTTTGTGATAGATATATTGCAAAAACAACTAGATGGACCGCGGTTCTCGGATGTCGCGGTTTTCGACGCACAGCGTCGACCGTGATGCCTCCACCAAAGGGTGTGATGTGGCCTAAAAGAGGAGACTGAATTTGACCTTAGACAACACCTGGATGACCCCAAAACAACCTAAATAGGCAAATCTTGCTCAAAAGATAAAGTTGACTCATCGAAATAACTTTCATCCAAGCTCCAATTTCCAACGTTACGGTACCGGTAACAGAATAATTAACCTCCAATACAAAAAAATTAAATTGCACCGCTGTCCGACCAAAAATTGATACCAACGCACTCTAACATCGAATGCGTAACTATCGTATTGCAAATTCGAAGCTATAGAGCTCTCGAGTATACACACATAATATATATCCTTGCTTTGTGGTCAAATTTCAGACCAATTCCTCGCTAGCCTTAGGGCATGTACCGTACATGTACAAGTTGGGTGATTTTGAAAATGTGTTCACTGTCGGTAAAAAAAACCAATAAATTGAAGAACTGTAAAACTTGCGTACAGGTGGCATCAAATGTGAGCGGGCATATGGTTCTGCAGTAGCATGTTTTGTTGACATTTGACATGGATTCAATTCAAGTCACCCTGGGGTAAAGTAATATTCAGATTTCCTTCTTTGACAGCATAACCATCGTGTATACGCACGCGACGTCAAGCGCGCTCGCATGCATTGGACCTTGTGCAAAATAATACGCGCTGGACGGCTAGCAGTACGCTTAATTTGTAAAAGGAAATCTGAATATTATAAACTTCCCTTTTTAAAAAAATAAAAATTTACTGACTCAAAAACTTCAAGCTTACCTAAATGAGGGCAATACAGCTGCCGCCTCCTCATTTGCTACGTATAAATTGGCCTGTTCCTGGCGATATATCGCAGGCATGGGTGTAAGTTCAGTGCCTGCTCTCCTCTTCATATTGCCGAGGGTCCTATGAACAGCCACCTTGTCCACGTTTGGTGGGTGCCCATGCCCAATCCCTTCGACAGGGTTGGGGTACTGGCCCGCTGCACCTACATCTGTCTTTAGCGTGCCAGGACAGATGCGGTTACGGCAGCGCCAGTACACCGCCAAATCTGTGGCCCTTCTCTTTGTATACATGAGCCCCCCAAAAGCCAAACAATCTTTACCATGCTTTGAAGATAGAGTTTCAGCCATAGTTGTTGATGTACAATGTATCATTCATGCAATGTCAGACACGCGGGAATCCAGCACAATAACACGCGTGATTTAATTACACGCTGGTATTTACAGCTCGTAACCAGTAGTAGACGAAACGGCAATTATTTTAGACGAATCGGCAAATAGACAAAATGGTGTTAGACGAACTGATAATTAGACTCAACCGTTAATAGACCAAACGGCTATTAGACCAAATGGTTATTAGACCAAATGGTTATTTAAAAAATATTAGACGAAATGGTTATTAGACTTAATGGTTATTAGACCGAATGGTTAATGGACCAAACAGTATTAGACTAAACGGACATTAGACTATATGATAAATAGGCTAAATGGTAATTAGCCATTCTGGTGATAGACGAAATGACTATAGACTAAGTGGGTATTAGACCAAATGGTATTAGACCAAACGGCAATAGACCTCTGTAAATCCATTTCTTTTGTTTTTTATTGTATTATGAGGAAAATTATGAGAATGGAAAATAAGCATTGAAAAGAAGAATAACCTGCCGTTATTAAAATAAACGTGCTGAATGGTATCATGATCAAATATACAAAGACAGGTCAAAAGCATAAGCTTACCTTTTCCTTCATTTGTTTAAACGTAAATCGTTCTTTATCCACATAGAAGACAAACATTTCTTTATTGGGATGTTTCTCAGCCATTTTATACAGTTGTTGTCCCGCTGTAAGCCCTATGAAGGGCTCTTTTCGAGGCACGTGAAGGTAGCTTTTCGTTAACGTTTGAGCAGCCATTTTGCTTAGTTAAAGTAGCCTTGTTTATCATTTAAATGCTTATTTGCACAATGCAGATAGAAATCATTGCACAAGGTCCGGGCAAACGGGTTATATAATCATGTGGTTATGGGATTGATAGCGGGGTACGGTCGAAGGACTCGATGTAAGGTCAGCCGGTCGAACCATAAATGCACACACAATTATTATTTTTTTGCTGAACCATAAAATGGTATCGACCTGAATAATGTGTGTTACTTAACTTGCTTACTTACTTCGCCTACTGACAAACCTTTTGGTCTATTAATATAGAGGGGAAAGAATTACGCATCGCACACTAACACAATTAAATATGAAATTACAAACGGAAACATGACATGCATAGCCTAGGTAGATATACCAGAGTTGGCTCCGGAAACACCTGCCCGTGCGGGGACTTGAACCCCAGACGTGTCGCTTGGGGGGCTTGCGCTCTAACCACTGATCGAGCTACAGAGACTGTTCCTGATAAACAGGACTGAAGTCTGATACTTATGAATATGAGCAGTCATGGTAAACAGTTCAAACAACACATTACATACCAGTCGTACGATATCAACATGAAGGGGCTGTCATTTTCTTCGGAATGGGGGGGGGGGTCTTAACATTTTTAGACCAAAAACAGTGGGTTGGGTGGGTGTGTTATAATTTTGTAACACCCAAAATATGAGGGGGGTTATAGAATTATTAAGGGCTGGTGACTCAAAATTTTCATGCATTGGTTACGTAATCACCCAAATTATTTCGGATTAATCCCTTTCATTTATATCATTATCATTTGTTCTCGTGCAAAGATTGGTGAATAAATATGTTTAATTTAAATACATGCTTGAACAATATTTTGTACTTTGTTCTCAAAATTACAAAAAATGACTTAGGCAATTAGTGTAGCAGGCTGACGATATTCTGTTAAGGACCTGATTACCAATGACTCCACGAACCGGGGCACGAAAAAAAAAACCTTCAGATCCCGCTTGAGATTTACATTATTTAAAAAACTGAGTCTTCATGTGCTATTTATTTGTCATGTCTGTTCATTATCTTCCCGGAGCTTAACGATGTTTTTACTGCTATGTCAAATGCATGAGTATACAAACAATAGGCATATCCTTGCAAACATTTGCATTTTTTTTTATTTACATAGTCGACCTGCCATACCCATCTACGTTTCATCTTGACCAGTTTTAAAAGGTGCTTAACAAATGATGCTTATTATTATTATTGTTCTTACTGCACCAGCTGTAAATAATACTTGCAGCCGGTCTGCTAGTTTACGTATTTCCAAAAATGTTTAATTTTAATTTAGATTTACATTCTGTATATTAATAAAGTTCGGTGAGTCGCGACAAAAGAATTAAGACTGATTACGTGACAGCTGTCTGCAGCTCCTCTTTGTGTGTACAGGGTGTTCCATAAAAATTACCGGGTGAATAAAATTTGGACATTACATTTCGATTTGGATTTGGAAGATACCTTCTCTTAAATAACAGTATTGTGAACCACCAGCATACATAACTCGATGTAGAGAGTCTTTCCTATTCAGAGGAAATATTGCAATTACACACCTTATTGCCTTTTAACAATAACCATTGACACTAGCACATATCAGAGAAGATGTAAGAAAAGGAGGGAGAACAGAACTTCCTTGAGATAATCCCGTAGGTAATCCTGTTGCACCTATTCATAGTCCTTTATTCTCAAGTGGTGGGTTAACCAACAATTAACAATGAGAGGACATTCCTGAACCTCGTTCAGTTGGGGATGATTTGAAGTGAACGCCAATTATGACCATTTGATATTTAATACCAGCAATGTGAAAAAAAAGAAGAAATAATGTAGTGCCAAAATAATGTACCCTTTTACGGAAGGAGCAAAGTTTAACAAGTTATAACTCCGCTTCTGCAGTACGAATGTCAGCGGCGAATGTCAGGTTATTATTTCCCAGTCTTTAAAAAAAATTGCAGGCAGAGGTGGGAATCGATCTCGGTACCTCCCGGTTAAACAGCACTGTGCAAGACCACTAAGCCAACTAAATATCTGTTGTGAGATGTATGACATTAATCTTTGATATTGCTTAATGGAACAAATCGCGGAATTAAATCAGTAATAAAAGAAGTAGATTCTTATATAGCGGTCAAATTAGATAAAAGGGGAAATATTTGTCCCTGCTCTAAAGAAAATATAGGTTAGAAAATTATCAAATAAATTTAAATTACAAATTGAGATTTTATATTTCTTTCTTTCACGAGGCGGCATTATCACAGACAAACACTGTATAAGCTAAAAACTCGAACCTCATCACTAGATGCTGTCATAGCTCAATGGTAGAGCATCAGACTGCTGATATCAATATCGTTGGTTCGACTCCTCCTGCCAGCAATGGTTATATTTATGATTTTAATGCTACTCTAAAATTTGTTCAATTTTTTCGTTTATTTTTTATTTATTTATTTATTTATTTATTTATTTATTTATTTGTTTTTGTTTATTTTGTAAATAATTTGATATATTTGAAAGAGGTATTTGAGCAATTCGAAATTTTGATTTTATAATCCTATGGGGTCATTTTGAACCCCCATCCTCTCCCAAATTGCCAAACGCACAACACCTATGAGTTTGCATCATGCATAATGATCAGTACGTCCATGTCATCATCATAAAAAACATTCTATGTATACCTGACGCCGGCAACTAGACTACTATAAAAAATAGTATCAAATCTTTCCTGCTCAATCAAAATAATACTTGCAAATAGATCATAGTTTACTAATCTAATCCTGTATTATATAGACCTGTAATGTCACCTGTAATATAGGTGATCATTGTTTACATGGTTTGTTATGGATGGGATTAGTGTCCGATCTCTGTAATGTAATGTAAATGAAGCATATAGAGGCCTTGTATGTGACGTATCATCCCGTAAATATGGCGGACTACTCAAATGCATTCACAAAAGCATGATTGCAATCTACCGTGACAGTTCGTCTCACACACATAACCCTGCAATACGATCAAATAGGTTGATGACAACATTTGATTGAATGGACTGCACTCCGCCATAACTACGGTGAAGGACACCGTCTCAAATCCTTTTGGAGCCAATCAATAATTTCATGCAGGGCCTCTATTGATATGCAGGAAGAATCGATCAGGGCGCTAGCTTTATTGTCCTATGAGATGTAGGGCCTAGTGCAAACTGTCCGAGCTGATTGTTCATTTAGTATCATAATCTATTAGGGAAAGATAAACACTATTCAAAATATCAATAGATAAGACGAAAGGGATTTGGAGAGTTGTAATTGAGTCATGCATGATTTAACAGAAGGTTCTTTCCAAAACCCAAACGTAATGTTAGTCGAGATATAGCTAGACATCTGAATCCAAACAGCGTATAGCCCATCTTATTGTGCATCTTATGCACTAATTTTACTTGAATCGGTTGACTGATTGCGAAGAAATAAGCGATTACACAACGCATGCGTCAATTCACTTAATTCCAAGTTTGAAAGAAAGGGCACTCAACACAATGCGCACTATTTCTTAACATGTCAATGGGCTTTATATTTTGTTCGGTGAAATAATGTTCGTTCTTCTTAAACAATCTGTTTCTTGCAAAACATTAAATTAGGTTTTCTTCAAATTTGACTACTACACGATATTGAAATGAAAGCCTGCATGTAAGATGATACTTGTAAATATCTTATTTTGGCTCAAATGTTATTTGGAAAACATAAACAATTATAGCTGGAAACCCATATCAAAATATAATACGTATCGGGATAGTCTCTGATACTAATACCGGAATAGTACCCGCTACCTAGTGGGATATTAGTATCGGTATAGTATCCGGATATGTTTCACATGCAAATTTTTTGTCCATATATGGACATAAGTATCGGGATAGTATCCGATACTGTTACTGGGAGACACTGATAAATAGTATCGGAATAGTGCCCGATACTAGTATCGGGATAGTACCTGATACTAGTATCGGGATAGTATCTGATACTATTTGTTTCGCATGTAAATTGTTTTGCCCAAATATGGTCATAGAGATATGTCCAGAGATTTACATGGTATATGGACAAGGTCACTGGAAAATTTCAAATGATTATAGTTGTACATACATTAAATGTGAAATGTGTAGCAATTGATTATATAGTACATACATGCAGCATTGAAATATGTGGCAAAAAGCAATTGAAAATGTACATTATGAATGCTACATTGCATGCTAAAAACATATAATAACACATTCACATTTATGGCATGCATCAGCTGATGCATTGAGCACCATGTTGTCTTGGGTGCAGAATTCAACATACTCCGTGGTTTGATATAGCCTACATTGCACGATGTTCTTAAGCTTATACTAAATTTAGATAAAATAAAAAGTTCTGTTCAAAAACTGTCACCCAATACAATCATACCTGTATTGTGAAGCCCAGATATAGAACACACTGTACAATTCTTTGTACAACAGTATATATTATCCTTTGAATCAGAGGAACTCATATATTCCTTGACTGTATAGCAATTTGGCTCCAAGCCGATATGGCAGTTATTCTAATTAGTCATGTGACATGGATTGGCGCCAGCTGAAAGCGGGTACTATTCCGATACTATAGTATCAGATACTAGTATCGGGATAGTATCGGAATAGTACCGCTATACCGATACTAGTATCCAACTAGTATCTGCTAGCAGATACTTTCGGATAGCTCCAGAATACCTACCGGATACTATCCCGTATAGTAGCCGGAACTATACCGATACCTTTTCTTTTTGCTATGGGAAGCTTCCAATTGCAGAAAAATGTTCAGACAAACTGTTGCTTTTAACAGTTTTAACTTTAAACTCAACAAAAACTAAAAACATTAAAATAATAGTGTACAATATCAAAAATTTGAAGTTACAAACTCATCACTTCATGTCTTTCTTGGTTTTTAGAAAAGTTTAATATATATTGCATAATGTTATAGTTAACCAATTTATGGAATCCGTTTAATTAAGCGTCTTATAATTCAACCACTGTATATTTCTGAAAGCAATAAGATCTGCTTCAATTACATCTTGCCCTTTAGATCCACTACCAGTTAGCACTTTCAAATCGTGCCTTGGTGAGCTACTTCCTCTCATAACTAAGACAGTCAATGAGTCGTTGACATCTGGAAAGTTTCCTACGTCACTGAAACACGCACGTATCATTCCGCTGTTGAAGAAACCAAATCTGGACATCAATAATTTCTCCAACTATCGTCCGATATCAAACCTTGCTTTCCTGGGAAAGGTCATTGAGAGGTTTGCTGTGCAACAACTGCAAACGTATCTTAGTGAAAACAAACTCTATGCGTCAACACAGTCTGCATATAGGCCGTTTCATAGTGTGGAGACAGCCATTGTCAAAGTACAAAATGACATCTTGGCTGCCCTAGACAAACGAAAGGAAGCTCTCTTGGTGCTGCTTGACTTCAGCGCAGCTTTTGATCTTATAGACCACAAGCATCTGCTTGATCGGCTTGCTACACGTTACGGCGTAAAAGGTAGAGCACTGCAATGGTTTGCTTCATACCTCACCGGAAGAACGCAATCTGTTGTCGTACAGGAAGTATCGTCTGACCCTGTTGCCTTAGAATGTGGTGTTCCGCAGGGATCGGTTGCGGGACCATTGGCTTTCACCCTTTTTAGTGCTCCGCTACAGGATATCATTGAATCTCATGGCATCGGCTCTGTTATCTACGCCGATGATACGCAATTATTCCTGACGTTTAAGCCTGAAGATCGCATGCAAGCCATCACGAGAATCGAGGCTTGTATCTCTGATATACGATCGTGGTGCCAATTGAATAGGTTAGTCTTGAATGATAGTAAGACTGAGCTAATTTACTGCTCTTCTAAGTTCAGCAAATCATCTTGGGAGCCGTCAATCAAGATCGGGGATGCTACGATTCTCCCTTCGCCTTGTGCCAGGAATCTCGGCGTCATCATGGATTCAACTCTTTGTATGAGAGATCATGTAACCAATGTGTGCAAAGGAGCTCTTATTGGTATAAGAAAGATTGGGCAAATACGTAGCTATCTTACAGAGGATGCCACCGTGAAGTTAGTCCACGCTTTTGTGACATCAAGGCTGGATTCATGCAATTCGCTTTTGTTTGGATTACCGGATCGCGACATACACAAAGTACAGATGGTACAGAATACAGCGGCTCGCCTAGTTCTTCGCGTTTCGCGACGTGAGCATATTACACCTTCGCTCAAAAAGCTCCATTGGCTGCCAATTCAACAAAGAGCTACTTATAAGATCTTACTTCTCGCATACAAAGCCCTGAATGGTATGGCACCTGAATTTATTTCAAATCTTGTTCAGTTGTATACACCTACCAGAGTTCTGAGATCTTCATCGGAGTATCGCTTGATTCTACCATCTTCAGCAACTAAATTCTACGGTGACAGATCATTTGCCTATGCAGCGGCTAGTTTGTGGAACAATCTTCCAATCCATGTTCGACGAGCATCCTCTCTCAGCATCTTTAAATCATATCTGAAAACGCACCTCTTCATTCAGCACTTCGGCCAAGATGTGTAAATGTGTTCATTTTTACCTGCCATGCCAGATTGTTGTTGTATATTTTATGTTAGAATTATATAGGGTGATGTTCTGGAACCTCTCCCCTCAGTCTTTTCATGGCTGTTTTTTATACATGTTTCATCGAGATGAAAATTATTTTCGCAGTGCAATATATTATTTTAATGTGTGAGTGTTATGCTTTGATGCTATAAATATTTGACTGCAGGGTGATGTTCTGGAACCTCTCCCCTCAGTTCTGAGCTCATTTATCATGTTATACATCTTACATCGCGTATTCGCTGTGCCGGTCACTCTAGTTTTTGTATGTTATTTCGCAATATTGTTTTTGGCTGTATAGGGTGATGTTCTGGAACCTCTCCCCTCAGCCCTGTGTAGTGTGCACATATGTTTTCGTCAGAATGCTGCAATACGATCAGGTTGCCATACCATCTCCGCGGTGCAAATTTTTGCTCATATATTTTGTTGTACGAAATATATTGACTGCAGGGTGAAGTTCTGGAACCTCTCCCCTCAGTCCAGGGCTCTCATTATTATTGTTGTTATCTGATCTTCTATCATTTGAAATTGTCACAACAATACCATTGACTTTGTATATGAACAGTATTTTTCGTGTATTAATGTTGTCAATTATTTTTTGCTGTGTGGAACCTTTCAGATTTATTTTGTAATTTTATGATCATGAACATCGTAACAGGGAATTTGCTGTTCTTTGAAAATTTCGTTGTTCTTGCTCACAAATGGTTCCTGTGTCTTTAAATTTCCTGATGTTATTTATTGATGCCATTTGTTGTATTTAATTCAAAAGAAAAAAAATAGTAGGTAATATCCGCTTAGAATAATTTTGTGCAATCCCGTGCTGTGTGTCGTTTATGTTTTTTGCTCACGTTTGTGATCCATTAAAGATCACATGCGACACACTGTGCGGCATGGACCTAAATAATTGTTTTTGTATTTTCATTGCTGTATATTTCACATGTTAATCTGTCCTTATTTTGCTCGCCACTGATGTGGACTTTCACACATCTTTATAATATAACTGTGCAATATACATCAACTTTTTACCTCAGTCAATTTTATAAAGCTGGTTTGTATTTTAATTATGTATATTAGATATTGCTGCCATGTGTGTATGCTCTTATGTTGTTTTGTAAAGCGCTATGAAAACCAGTTTTTTACTATGTACGTTTTTGCATGCAAGTAATTAATTTTAATGATTCAGTTGATTTTGTTGTTTTTTGTATAGGTTAAATTTGTGAATTTCCTCTGTCAAAGCCTACGATGCGTATTCCACGTTTGTTGTTTTGTTCTTTTGTGCTTTAAAGCACTCCATTTCTGTGCAATATGCATTGTATGCTTTTCCAATCTCTTGCCTCTTGCACTGGTGCCTATTTCACATTTCCATTTTTTGCTGATTCTGCGTGTGCCTTCTTTTGATTTGCTCCTTGTGTGAAATATGCATCTTGTGTTCTTTTGGCTTTGAATTTTGCATGTTTATTGTTGTATATTTCACATGCTACTGTCCCCCGTTTGCTCGCCTCTGACGTAACTGTGCAATATACATCAACTTATTTTCTTTGTTAATTTTAAAATGTTAGTTCGTATCTTAATGCTGTATATTTAAATATTGTTGCCATGTGTTTATTCTTTTATGTATGCTTTGTAAAGCGCATTGAGATTTGTTTGTAATGCGCTATATAAGAATAAATTATTATTATATTATTATTATTATATCAATGTGAAGGCAAATCAAAAGTTTTATTCAGGCTGTTCATCTTGAAAGCATGGGTAAAGTAACACCGTAGGTTTAAGCGAATAATTATGAGCGAATATGAAAATATTGATTGGAGTGCGCGCATTATATAATCGCTCATGTATTCGTAAAAATTTAACCGAATCAAATACAATTTAGGTATATGATGCATAATCGATCAATATACGTGCTGCTTTTTAAAATTTTTGATCTCAATGTCTATTTCGTGACTAATGTCAAAATTCATTCACCCGGTAACTTTTTATGTTATACCCTGTACTTTTCCTGTTATACCCTGTGCGCAGTACACCAAACCACTACGCGAAAGGTGCAATGGTGAAGAGTTCCGGTTAATATTGCTTGTATATCATGTCCAAAAAAAAAGGGGGGGCTGACATTTTTGAGATCTGAAAAGGGGAGGAGGTCCGAAAATTGACCACAGATTTTCCCGGGAAAATTTAGTTTATATACTTTTCTATTGGATTGACCCATACTTTCATGTCCAAAAAAACGGGGGGGGGGCTGACATTTTTGAGATCTGAAAAGGGGGGGCGAAAAATTTTCGCGATGAATTTTTTTGTGTGCATCAGACCCCCTAACAAGTGTTTGTGAACGGTCCCTTGGACATATCATAATGAAAGATGCTAGCCTATTAATCACTAAAATAGCTATGAAATTATACAAATCGATTTCACAAGAAAAACAGGCTAGTCCTTTAAGTTTTAATAGCCCTTTAATTTTCGCATACTAGTAGGCCTATAGTAATTCATGTTTTGGTGTTAAAATAGCGGCATCGCTTTTAAACATTTTTTTTAGTAAAAAACTGAATCTATAAAGTTAACCAAAGTTGAATCTTAAATGAAAATTCAATCCTTATTTAATACCGAGATGACGTAAAAAAGTGAAAAATACTGTCACGCAGTCACGCGACGCGGGGCAGAAAACACCGTGTAAAATATTGCTTTTCAATGGAGAAGTTATTTAGTGGTCTGCGCCCTGAAGTGCCGTGACCTTCAAAACAAGAAAATCAAAGCAGAGCAATTGTGTATTGTAGTGCAGTGTATACCAATATAATTCTACACTTCACTACACTGTACCGTAAGAGAATAGGCTAGATGCACTGTATGCACATGTTAGACATGTATATTGAACTTGAAGCAGTGGTATAAATGGCGACAGAAAAATTGACGAAAAGTTACCTTCATGTCCCTCGCAAACAGCCCTTTATTGGGATGTCCGTGGGACAACAGTTATACCAAATGGCAGATAAGTATGCAGATAAAGAAATGTATGTATTTTATGTCGACAAAGAGAGGATTACTTTCAAACAAATGAAAGATCAGGTATGTATTTTTATATATGGAGGTGTTTGATATGTATTCACCGATTTAGTCGCCAGATATAATTATGGAAGTGCATGATACTTGATGACGGGAATTAATTAAAGTGTTTACAAAAGCGTTTCCTTGAAAAAATAATAATTCGTGCAAATAGATACATGTATACATATATATCTACATTTTGTTCACGGAGCCTGAACCATTTCCTCCGGGATTTCCTCACTTGAACCCATGTATCTCATAATGCACAGTTTATCGCTACGTGTCTTGAATTTTTTAATAGCTATTTTAGCCTACCATTCAACCTTGTGGTAATTACTAATATCTCATACCCAAGTATACATGCCTCAAATCCTTAACCGTCTTATTACTGACACAAAAATTTGCCCCTGAAAATATGTTGTGTTTTTGTGATAAAGAAGGCGCGTGGAGCGTGTAAAAATTTTGCATGCTTTATAGATTGTACTCACATTTCGATTGTGAAGTCAAAGATTGCGCGCGCAGCGCGAGAAAATTTTTGAGTCACCAACCCATAAGGGGCTGTGCAATAATTATGAGCCCGGGGGGGTAAAATTTCCAAACGGCTAGCCAAAAATCGCTTGCCCCCCTCTCGGCCCGCCAAAAATCGCTTGCCCCCCCCTCTCGGCCCGCCAAAAATTCTTTCCCCCCCCTTGAACATGCCAAATTTTGGGGATCCCAAATTGCAAACCTTAAATGGTCTAGATGTATGTTGCGAGCGCAGCGCAGCGAGCAGGAAAATTTGCATATTTAAGCGTTTCCGTACTGTTTTCCTAAGCCTGTTTAGAGCGTTTTATTAAAAAGGCGCCCCATGAATGCGTGCCAAAAATCGCTTGCCCCCCTCCTCGGCTTGCCAAAATTGCTTGCCCCCCCTTTTGGCTCGCCAAAATGTCAAATTACCCTCCCCAGGGCTCATAATTATTGCCCAGCCCCTAATAATCTATAACCCCCCTATTTTGGGTGTTAAAAATTTATAGCGCCCCCTAATTTTGGTCTTAAAATTCTATGACCCCAGTATATTTGGGACCCCCCCCCCTCCGAAGAAAATACCAGCCCCCTTATTGCACAGACTTCTATGTAAATTTATATTACGAATAGCGCATTTATCAAGTAGTAGTTTGTAGTACCTGCCCAGCAAACACAAAACGTTTTCGACATCATTCGCAAAAAGTTATAAAAGGTTGTCAGAAAACGTTTAAATGTCGGGTTATATAAAGGGTATATTAAGAGTATAAAACGTTTTCATAACCTTAAAAAACATTTTTTGATAATCTACTGCTCAGCAAACAAAAAATGTTTTACAGAAAACGTTTAAATGTCGGGTTATATAAAGGGTATAAAACGTTTTAATAACATTCCAAAAACATTCTTGAAAACTTGATACAAAACATTCTAAACAGAATGTTATTTTGGGGAGTTGAAAAAATATTTTGCGAAAAATGTTTGCCCAAAATATTTTCAATAACGTTTTAAAAACGTTTTCATGACCTTTATATAACTCCGACATTTAAATGTTATTAAAAGGTTTTGAAAAAACATTTTAAGAACATTTCTTTGTTTGCTGGGTTCAAACATTTTAACATAATGTTATTTAAGTATTGACACAATATTTGGCAAAAATGTTTGCAAAATAGTTTACAATAACATTTTTTGAAAACATTTAAAAATATTGTTGTAGTGTGTTTTTCATACAAAACGTTTTAAAACGTTATCATGACCTTTATATAACCCGACATTTTAATGTTATTAAAACGTTTTACTTAAACCAAAAGCCAAAATATAACTTATTTAAAACGTTTTAAAAACGTTTTTGTGTTTGCTGGGTGGTACGGTGAGGGTTAAAATGCATTTTCCTCAAATTGGACCCTGATCATATTAATAGTTTCAAATTTAAATTTGTAATATGGTTAATAGCATGAGGACATAGTACATTAAAAAGGCATTTCGTGAACCAGGGCCTCATCCCCCATTTTTCACAAAAAAGCTGAGATTTTTATACCACTGGAAACCTCTGGCTGCATAATGTTTATGTACAAAAATATCATTTGATTCCATATGTGTAGTTACACCCCGCACAGCATAATAATAATATTAATAATGACAATATAAATACATTAACAAATAAAGGAACACGTGCCCTGTCACCCGTAGACCCCCTATTTTTCAAATTGAACAGTAACTTTCATTTATCACTGATTTTGTTAATTACGGTATTTTGAAAACAGCGAATTTGACGCCATAGAACTAGAAATTCAATGTTCGAGGTTTCTGTGGCGCTGTTTCGGCTCTCACCCAAAGATTTCATTAAAAAAAAAGATCATGTTCTCACCCAATGGCCCCATATTTTTTACATTTTGCTCTCACCGAATGCCAAAAATCATGCTCTCACCCAATGACCCCATATTTTTTTAATTTTTCT
This sequence comes from Amphiura filiformis, assembly GCF_039555335.1. Taxonomy (NCBI): domain Eukaryota; kingdom Metazoa; phylum Echinodermata; class Ophiuroidea; order Amphilepidida; family Amphiuridae; genus Amphiura; species Amphiura filiformis. Next base: position 157,365 of record NW_027305564.1, on the reverse strand, counting down.
TTCACCTAACTGCGAAAGTGCCAGCCCTACACCTATATCCATTTCAGATTGAAGTGCCCCCCCCATCACTGCTCAGTCGATAGACAATGTGTTGTAATTTCGTTCTGGTGTAATTTTGCGATATTTTTGCCGAACGAATTAATCTGGAAGAAATTTTTAGTTTTGGATACATAAACATTATGTAGCTAGAGGTTTCCAGTGGTATAAACATTTATATGACCATGATGAATTTGTGCCAGCTATATTATATGTCTACATTTTAATAGCTGAGGGGAAATGCTTTAAGCGTTTTCAATGACAGTAAATAGGAAAATTATTGCAGCATTGTCATTATCATCATCATCAGCTCATCATTATCTTCAGTCTTCATTATCATCATCAAGGCCTAAAAAACATTTTTCTTCCGTCCACAACAGGCAGGCCAAAACAATTTTCCTGCAAAATAATTTCTTTAATTAACATGTTCTGCTTATAGTTTCTGAAATAATTGTCATTGGTTTCAATTTTGAATTACATGTATGTATTATGTTTCCCTTTGAACAGCGCTTTGCGCTGGGGTCCTTACATATTTGAATTGCATTGTATTGTATTGTATTGTTTTGTAGGCTTATTGCATTGTATATTGATACCATTTCAGAGCCAGAAGTTTGCTTCCTCCCTCGTTGCAAAGGGCTACAAGAAGGGTGATACTATAGCAGTATGGGGTGCGAATCACTCGGAATGGCTGGTGGCTCTCTTTGCAACGATGCAACTCGGAATGCTGTTGGTAATAAAGTTAATTTCCCTTCTCTTTCCTCTCTCTGTCCCTCCCTCTCTTTCTCTCTTACACTTTTACGCATTCTCGTAATTGGAGTACTGTGGGTTTTTTTTCATAGTTAGCCTTGCTGTTTCATTCTTTGGTGAGAAATCCAACAATCAAGGCTTTGACTAAAATGGTATTAAAAGAACAGAATGTTCTCTACTTTGAGCATGACGCTGGTGAGAAAATGGGCATGTTTTCGACTCAAAAGTTTCATCAAGCGGAAAGTGCTACAACCAGTTGAGTTTGTGTACTAGGTATATACTGTACTGAAGTTTAAGTTAGACTGAAAGAAAATGTGTTTGCTAAAAAGATGTGACCAAATTGAGATAATAAATACAGAAGAAAAAACAAATATCATGAAAAAAAAAATTACAGAATGTGAACTTTTCAACCCTACTTGAGCAATTTTGAACAAAGAACATGCAAAAAAAACTAAATGAAAAATATGGGTGTCTTTTCCTTAAAAAGTCATGAAATTGACACAAAATGGGTTTCGTGAAGAAAGTTCATGGTAAACATAAATGAATGAATGTCACTGTAAGATTTAAGGAACATATTGAGCTATTTCATTTGATACCAAATTTCCCATGGTAGCACTTGTAGTTTCAAAGTACAGGGCATTTTTCATGTTTTGGGCAATGTCCTTGTTTGCATGGAATCGCCCATGACAAAGTATTATTGTTGTTGTTTTCCTAGGTGCCACTGAGATTAGAATTTCCGGAAGCAACGATTGTAGCCTTACTAAACAAGGTAAGAAATAAAATGAATAAGTCTGTATCGAAATTATTATTACACGTGATTTATTTTATCGAAACGCCTGCAACTGCCAAATGCCACATTAGGCTCCTTTTGAAAATAATGACCCGATTCTATAGTTGAATTGAATGAAATTTTTCAGGATTAAGTTTACCAAAAAGTGCTACATGTATACTTACCTGACATTTTGATGTGCCAGTCTTGTGTCCCCGGGTAACATTAATTTTGATACAGCCTGTATATTATTTTTCTCAATGGTGTCAATTTAGCTCACTTCGGTTCTGTTTTATTTCATCACAACACACATTGGCGCAAGTAAAGAATATTGCAATGCAGAGTACATGTAGGCATTTATTGATATTAATAATAGTACCGTATACAAAATGCAATACATAAAATAATATACAAAATGACATAATATTACCAGATTAGGTTACGAAGTAACTCTATGTGTAAGATATGGACGGCGCAGAAACGCAGAACGTGTAGAATTGTCGCTCCATTATGCAAAACAACATAGGCTATTATACATACATACATATGTATACATACATACATACATATTTTATTTATTTCCATCATATCAAAATACATGCAAGCAAATTTAACAAAACGGCAAAATAGAATTTAAAAAAATATGGCGGAGATGTAACAAAAGGCAAAAGCCTGAATTGAGCGTTACACCACCTTAACCCAGATTGTAATGCAGAGTATATGTAGGCATTTATTGGTATTAATTAGTACCGTACACAAAATACAATAAAATAATATACAAAATGACATAATATTACCAGATTACGTTACAAGTAATGTGTAAGATATGGACGGCGCAGAAACGCAGAACGTGTAGAATTGTCGCTCCATTATGCAAAAGAACATAGGCTAGTATATAGAACTGATTAATACAATATAAGACAAGACAAGCACCCAATCATATTCACGTCAGAAATAGTGACCAAATCCAGGAGACCAGACACACACTCTACTCACGCATGCAGATTACAGAAAAATAGCAAATAAGACAACCTTATCAAGAAGGACAAAAAACAGTATTTGAGCTGAAATACTTCCATGTAGCAGTTCCAAGGTCCAGAGGCTTAACCAATGAGACACTGAGAACTTTCTGGGTCTGACAAATAAGGAAACAAAGACGGCACTATGTCCTGACACTATACCAAGAGGAGCGCTACTACCTATAAGCCTACGTAGTGGCTGGGAAGAAATACCAAGACCCCGGGAACAAGTCATTTGGTAGTTGGGTGGACCTCCTGTTCCTCCTGTTGAAGAAGACCCGAAAGATATGCCAATAGTACATCCAATTTGAAGGCTAGGATCCTGTGTTAGTGGTCTTGAATGGTGCTTGCATTTTCTTCAAAGGATTCTAGCTTACACTGGAAGCCTGGCCCTCTGGACTCCATCCCAAGAGGCCATACTGGTCAAGTAGGGACAATAAGTTTACACGTTGGTATTTTTTATAGCCGTAAAGTAAACTCAACCCAGAAAGTATCGAAACGATTATAGATGGTCAGATATATCGGGAACTGAAATATATAGCAAAAACTTATTTAATGTATATAAAGCGCAGCTTTCTCCTGCGCATTTTGATACCTCTTTTGTCGCTCTACGATATCATTTGATCGATTTCTGGGCGCTTGAGTGGCTTCAAGACCGATTTTGAAGTTGCACTTAGCTCCTATTCAAGCGAAATGCCTTGTACTGTGACCAATAAATGACCATTGCTTTTGTCCGCCAAATTCAAATGGGTATGTGTGTCGCGTGTTGGATAAATTGATTGCAAAGAGCCCTGATCTTAATCCACTAGAACACTTGTGGGACACTCTCAAGAGGAAAGCTAACAAGGCAATCAAGCCTGACACCACCTTAGAAGGCCTTCGGTGCATCCTGCTCAGGAAATGGTGAGACATTGACCAAGGAAAGATAAGACATCTTGTTCAGAGCATGCGACGACGAATCAAGGCAGTGATAGACAATGATGGTGGGCACACCAAGCATGCCAAGTATTGAGATGTCAGCAGAAAGAGTTCATGACATAAGTCAGAGATAAGTAAAGGGTAGCAAGTATTGAAGTTGGAAGTCGAAGGAGTAAAATAAAGTAAAGTTCATGGTTAAGTAAACAGAGCACGTCGGTGTCCTTTGTCTTGATTTTGTGTGTATATGTGTGTGTGTGTACACGACGAACGCATTTGGCTTGAATAGGAGGTAAGTGCAACTTTCAAAATCCGATTTGAAGCCACTCAAGCGCCCATAACTCAACCAAATGATATCATAGAGCAACAAAAGAGGTATCAAATGCGCAGGAGAAAGCTGCGCTTTATATACATTAAATAAGTTTTTGCTATATATTTCAGTTCCCGATATATCTGACCATCTATGATCGTTTCGATACTTTCTTTTTGACCTGCCAAAGAATCTCTGCCCCTCCCTTTTGGCCTGCCAAAGCCCCTGGACACGGCACACTTTAGCGATTGAAGTTACGGACACATTTTCTGATTGAATATTCAATCGGTCACCGACTGAAGTTCAAAACCTCTCAATAAAAGTTTTATAGTGAATTTTCAAGAAAAACTGGCTTGTTTTCCACACAGTTGTGGCAATCCGATGTGTTCCTTCAAGACACCATTGAGAAAGGCAACATAATTGGATTGGCGAAAATGTATAGAAAATAAGCTTTTTCTAGGAATTTTACTATGGGGTGAAATCAAAACTCAACTCAACCGGCGGTTCCTTCCGGTTGGAGCCGGTATTTATTGTTCTAACGCTGTTTTGATTTCATCCCATGAAAACTTTTAAATCTGATTTTGAAATTCCCGATGAATCTCTTTATAACCTTGTGCCAATTAAATATAATTTTTTATTATTACAGCTCAAGTGCAAAGGGCTTATCCTGACGAGATCGCCGTCAAACATATTGGACAGGGTGTATGAAATATTTCCAGAGCTAATGGACACATCTAACGATGGATTTCATTCTGAACGGTATGAAGTCGTAAAGTGTACCTTACATCAAACAATAAACTATAAATAAACAGAGTGCACACATGAAAATTGACTAAGTTTGGTTTCTGACACTGAATATGTTTTGTAATGTTGGCTATTGCCTTGACGTTGGAGAAGGCTAATGTAGATGTTCATGAATATTATTTTTTTCCTATAATGATGTATATTCATACGTAGCGGTAAACGTAAATAGCCTATTTTTTTTCTAGTTTTCCAGGTATGGAGTTCTTCATCATTAGTGGTACCGTTCCAGGACATTTATCTTTGAGAAAGTAAGGCAATGACAACAGTTTTTTTTTTCATTATGATTATTTCATTAACATGTAAACGAATATCAAATAGCTGAAATTATTAATAAAAGTATATGCTAGCGATATTTAGCGTCACATTAATTATGAAAAACACAAACTGTAATCAGAATATTTGCACTGTTTTTCTTCTAAACATTATTAGGTGTGTGTATAGCTACGATGAATTCATGACGTTTGGTAGTGAGGCTGATATGGACAACGTGAATAAAATCTGCATGTCTATTGATATGGATGAACCATGCTCTGTAGTGTTTACATCCGTAAGTAAAAAGCCATACATGCTTTCTCATGAAATATCGCTTTAAAATATGTTTCGACCTTCCCGTTTATTACGAAATCTAAAATAAGCCCCTTCACAATTGATTCCGAGTTTCTGTTGGAGATTGTAAAAATAAAAGATGAGGTAACATTTAATTATTTATTTTATTTTATTTATTTGGAAACGAGTCGTCACAGCCTAATAAGTAATATCAACTGTACATTTTGTCACTGCCGATTTAATTATATTGCAATTATGGTTTATACATTGATAATAATGGGTGTTCATTGTTTGTTCAGCATCATACTAAAGATGATCAAAGTAAGGAAGTAGCAAATTAATGTAATTAAAATGTTATTGATTAGAGAAAGTATCAAATAAGAATCAAATAAATAAACATTCTGTAATTCTCAATTTTGGATGCGGAATTGGAAACGGTAAACTCAAAATCAATTGTGAAGGGCCTGTGGGATTTTGATTTACTAAAGGAACTAATTATAGCTTAATAGTATAGGCCTAGTAGACGCCTTTTATTCTATCCTTATAGGGCAAATTTGACTAATTTGTGCTTGCTTAAAGTTGATGCCTAACATCTTGAGCAATACAAGAAATATGAGGTGAGGGGTCAAAACTCAAAAATGTTTCATTAGTCTGGAGTTATTAGTAAAAAGATCAAAAGTTGAAATTTGATGGCCTTAAGATGGGTCAAACACAGAAATAGATTTCGATCAAAGTTGTCTCAAAATGTTTGTCTTTTGTCTTGTTAGAATATTTAGAATAAGAATAGTTTAAAATAACGCGGGAAAATACGTCAACAAAAATTGACTAAACAGTAGTAATACACCATGTAATAATACATGCAATTTATTAAACGCCTTATATTGCACGCAACCACAAAACGTATTACAATATACAGTGTACTCCGGTTATATATAAATGCGCTTTTATAAATGCGCAATTGACCACCTCCGCGTTGCCACAATAGCTTATAGAGAGTAAGTCTCGGAGTGACCTTCTACATAGCGAGTGATCTTTCTATACAATTGAATATTTGAATACAAAACCCACCCAAGTCCATACGTTGGCTAAATTGAGTTAAGCATGGGAAATTGTTGCTATACATAGGCCTGTCATATGTATGAAAGAACAACTCAAATTCATCCTCTGTGTCTATTGAGCATGTGAAAAATAGCATGTATGAAAGAACCACACAATTCCATGATTTGAGTCTTGTAACACATTGATTCAAAACCAGTATGTATAAAAGTCCACTTGTAACACATTCATTGCTAGAAAGTGACTTTTGAAAAAAAAAAATGGGTTCAATAAAGGAAAGTGTGTGGTCTATATTACATGGCAGAATGCGTATCAACATTATACATACCTGTGTGCTTTATTTTGTATTATCTTACTAGTGGTAATCTCATTCTAACATTGTTGTCTTTGTATATGATTCAAAAACCACCCAAATCCAAAATTTAAAATGAACCCCACGAAGTCCCTGAAATGCTAATCGTCATAGCTAATACAGGTTAATCCACTCATTTGCACAAACTTACTATATTGACCAGGTAAATCTAACTGAAGGAATTAAAATGATACACGGGTTCAAAATCACGTCCCATGGACTTGGGTGGGTTTTGTATTCATGTATTCAATTGAATGCAAAGGCGGAACAACATGAGACTGTTGTGCAGCAAAATTGTCTATTTTGTTCAACTTCGTGATTATATTGTAAACGTTTCCGTCCTGGAATATATTTTTCCGTCGTCAAATACTTTCAAAATGTTGTTTTTGATAACATATTACAAATTGTAATTGCAAAATGTGTAACAATTTTGCAATTCAATTAATACTTAAATTTGATGATATTTATCTATAGAGTTCCTGCCCCTTTCTGTATAGTGGTCAATGCATGAGGATTTGGTCACGCTTGCTGGTCTTGGTATAAAAGCGCATTTATAGATATAACTGAATTACGCTGATATACAACTCTAAAATTACAATAACTTACAAGATACATATTTGGTGCATACGCACCAATATGAACCTCGCGCCAATCGGGCCGTCTTCACGTACCAGAGGTAAAGTTTGACATATCGCACGACTCTGGGATATTTGGTTAAAAAGATAGAGGGTTAAATGCACAAAGTACAAAAAGGTAACTAGCCTATATCTCATTAACCAATGATCGTACAGATGCGCGACCACTGACTTTTTTTGTTCCTTATGACCAGAGGAAGAGTTTGACATATGGCATGACTCTGTGGTATATTTGGTTAAAAAGATAGAGGGTTAAATGCACAAAGTAGAAAAAAGTGACTATATCTCATTAACCAATGATCGTACAGATGCGCGACCACTGACTTTTTTTTGTTCCTTATGACCAGAGGAAGAGTTTGACATATCGCACGACTCTGTGGTATATTTGGTTCAAAAGATAGAGGGTTAAATGCACAAAGTAGAAAAAAGTGACGATATCTCATTAACCAATGATCGTACAGATGCGCGACCACTGACGTTTTTGTTCCTCATGACCAGAGGAAAAGTTTGACATATCGCACGACTCTGTGGTATATTTGGTTAAGAAGATAGAGGGTTAAATGCACAAAGTAGAAAAAAGTGACTATATCTCATTAACCAATGATCCTACAGATATGCGACCACTGACTTTTTTGTTCCTTATGACCAGAGGAAAAGTTTGACATATCGCACGACTTTGTGGTATATTTGGCTAAAAAGATAGAGGGTTAAGTGCACAAAGTACAATAAGTGACTATATCTCATTAACCAATGATCGTACAAATACGCGGCCGCTGACTTGTTTGTTCTTTATGACCAGAGGAAAAGATATGCGCCCGCTGACTTTTTTGTTCCTTAAAACCAGAGGAAAAATTTGACATATCACACGACTCTCTATGATGATTGGTTAAAAAGAGAACAAAAGTACAAAAAGTATCTATTATCTCTTTAACCAATGATCCTACAGAAATGCGACAACTGTCCGTTTGTTCCTGATGATCAGACGAAAAGTTTGACATATCGCACGACTACACACGGCTCTCTAGGAGTTCTAGGATCATTGGTTAATGTTTAAGCGCGTATGTCCCTAATGGTACACCGTATTAACCTCAAACACCCCTCCTAAATTAATCGAAGAGTCCAAAATGTGTATAACCAATCAGCAGTAAGAAAAATGTCGATATCAATTTGCCCATGACTATCACTGACGGGTCACTGGCCTCAATGGTCAGAGTACGCATGTGCAATTCAGCCTCTATACAGCAAACAAAAGTCATAGAACGTCTAAAATATACAAAAACTCTTAAAATACTAAAATTTCACGTTTATTATACTAGTATATACACATTATCATCGTTTGAATATTTGTTTTGATGAAAGTGTCATAAATATTTAAATGAAGGTAAATATAATTTAAGTAAAACAGGCTTTTCTTCAATTCTCCACGTTCCGCTCAGAAGTGAACACTAATACTCAGCCTCCCGGCGCGAGTAATAAAGCTATGGTGAATAGAGCACTATTTAGCAAATTGTACAAAAGTAGAATAACAAGGTTCAAAACCTAACATTTCAAGCTCATACTGCGCAGTTTGCCAGGTGTAATCCACCAATATGCAAAGAACGTGGTAACGTATGGAGCCCAAATTTCAACTTTTGACCTTTTCGCCAATAACTCCAAACTGACAAGTCGTAGGTAGATGACCTGAGGAATATTTTCGAATAAGTTTTTTACCAAATCGGAGTTTTGAGTTTTGATCCCTGAACTTTGACTCTGAATTTATACGAATGGCAAATAGTGCCCACTGGGCACACGTTTTATTCCTATTCAATACATCTCACATATCAATATTAAAACATGTTATGCATATCCAACTTTGCATCCACAAGCAAATTCTAACCGAACTTAAGTACATGCGATGACGATGTATAAGTATCAGCCTGTTTGATTACTTTCAGTGAATGCGGATTGTGTTTCACTGCTGTATATAAAATTTACATAATTATAATTGCAAAGCTGAAACTGTAATTCGTGAGCGAATAAATAAGCTAACTTGTGACCTTTATGACTCTGTAAATCATTTTGATTAAAACAAAATCATTTCAGGGTAGTACTGGGATGCCCAAAGCGACTGCTATTTCATCACATGCGTTATTGAATGACAGGAAAAATATTGGCTTCAGACTCGAAGAAGAAAGCTTGCAATATGATTTGGTAAGGACGGCTCTTTTTTTTTATAACAGTTTGTATGTATACCGCACATTGTCACAACCGAAAAATTAATATTTTGGACAGGTTAAATTTGAAGATCCACAGGGGTTACAGTGGTTAAAATGCTCCAATTTTGATGAAAAATTTTGATCTAAATTTGTTGGTACCTCAGATTACATTTTTATGTTTTACACTACACTGTCTAAAAAGTGTGCAAGTGAAAAGCGCCCTCTTTGGCAATTAGAAAATACTGTTGTGACATGCAGCTTAAATTAACATCAAGGGCGTAGTCTTAGCTTTCAAATGCCTACCATCTTGTAGTGTAGAGATGATACTATCATCTATAGTGTAGAGATTGGTGACCGTATGAACTCACACATATAGCTATTACCTCCTAAGGTTTGATAGCAGGAATATTCGCACGGAGAGCATTCCATATGAGGTCTGTAGATGGTACAAAAGATATTTGATGGCTGACAATGTTTGATTGTGGTATCTCCCGGGGGATCTGGACTGCAAGATCGTGGAATCTTACACACCGCCAAAGCCTATAATTTGGGGTTGGTTTGTTTACATAAAGTTGTATGAAAGAGTGTTTTTGCTCCAAGTGTTCCACGGTAGTTTAACGTGGTCAAGGTATTCATATCATATTCTGGAAGTCTGATAACCAGGATCATGATAGTAGTAGGATTGTTTATCTACTAGCATGTCTTCTATACCATTTTCAGTCCCTGTATCATTTTGGTATCAGGTCAGCTGGACGACAGGCTACTTTTAGGAGCTGCCTGTCCGGCAGATTTGTTGCTTTGTTCGCTGGATTTTACACACTGACATTAATATGAACATGTGTACTTCACCATTATATCCGGGCATTATATGTTATCACAATACGAGCGTACAACATGCACATAAAACATGTATATGGAACTCATGCCAAAATAATATTTTACATGAATCAGCCAGGTTCGGAGAAGCGATTACATTTTCAGGAGGTGCCGGATATATTGGACTTATTGCCCCCCTTACAGTAGGACTAACTACTGTCGTCTTATTTCCAGAATTCAACGCTGAGACTATGGCTAAAGCTTTACAGGATGAAAGGTATTCATGAATAAGATTCACAAAAGTTTATTCCCGCAATAAAACACTGTGATATACGACTTGCTTTAGTAAATCATTTAGGTATATATTTAGAACAGGTGCGTAGCAAGCGGGTGGACAGGATGGACGAAATGCAATTGGCTCCGAGGGTTCAGGGGACTGCATGAAGCAAAAGGGACAATGAGTTGGGTTAGGGATAGGACTGATAAAGGAGATGTTAAAAGGGCCTCGCACTCAGTGGCGTGCGCAAAGGGGGGCAGGGGGCCATGCCCCCCACTCTTGTTGGTTATTCGGGGGATTCGGCGAAAAAACGTTAAAAACGTCCAAATTTGTTCCTAATCAGACTCCATTCGGGGAACAGAACAACCTGGCCCCACCACTTTCAATGTGCTGCGCACGCCACTGCCCCGGCCACTGCTCGCACTGCTTCTTGTCCATGTGCCCCCGAGGCTATTGCTACGCCCATGTACTCGGACTATATTATGAATACCTTTTGATCGCGTTATTTGGTACTAGTTCCTTTCGAGAGTGGGTGCATGATGTTATTAGAGTTGCACTGAGTTATTATCAATGATATTTGGTGACAACATCTTTCGTGTCCTAAATAGGTGCATACCCAGATGTTACTTGTACTACCGAAATATTATTAGAGATCATTTTGTTTGGTATAATAAATGCAATGAAATTATTTGAAGGTTATTATATTTTTCAGAGTCACAATGGGCTTTTTCTTCATCCATCATATTCACGATTTATTGAATTTACCAAATCTTAGCGACTATGACTTTTCCAGTTTAGACATTGGTAAGTATCGTCCCCTACACATCATATAACTCACAAGATGATTTTAAGTGGATGGAGGGTCTAAAAATATTTGATTATACCCATGTTGATATAATGAACATAAATTACTTCCATGCGTGCTCACCAGGGTATGTAACGATTTCAAAGACATAGCAGCATAATATTTTTGTTCATTATACAGGGTGTCTCAATAAAAATAGGCCCTGTGGATTTGGAGACGTAACTTAAAATGTCGGCATTAAAATAAAAACATTTTTACAGATTCAGAAACCACAATGTTTCTTCTTTGCAATGGTGCACAAAGCATCAAAATCCGTTCACGCGTCACTGAGATAATTGGGATTTTACAAATAGACCCATTTTTGAACCGTTCCAATGGGACAATACACATTAAACACAGATGTGCTGCATTGTACTTAGAATGCACAAAAAGAAATAAAGTAAAACTCTCCGTCTTGCTGGGTAAGCAATATTAACCAATCAAATAATCTCTCAAAGCATGTTTTTTACACCTTTCTGTTTAGGTAAACAATATGTGAAAATAATCTTCAAAAAATATTATTCAAACATTTCTCAAGCAACACCATTCAACTTTTAGTTTCTTAGTATACACAAATGTGACCAGAAAAACGCAAACAAAATGGGTTCTTTTCCAAGAATGAATCTCGCGAATGGCGATTAGGGGGTCAAAAACGTTAGTTGGTGCGCGATTAGTGATTTTCAAAACAGCCTAAACAGAATTTGCCCTTTTGAGCAAAAACACCCATGGAATTTAGCGCATTTTAACAACAAATAATTGCATTTTTATCTCAAAGGTACGCTGGATTTAAAAGAATGCACCCTTTATGTTTATCATTTCCAATATTCATAAAGTTTGAGCATGATACATATCAGTCGAGGAAACACGTTTTGCAAATAACGGGACCAATAAAATGACTAAACGCATCAACTAACGTTTTTGAACCCCTAAACATGATTCTTTCTCGGATTTATTTTCTGGTCACCATGGTCACGCATGTGTACACTATGAATCATAACTGACCTGTGGTTTCTTGAGAAATGCACAGAAGGTATATTTTCACAGATTGTTAATCCAAAGAGAAAGGTGTGACAAACATTCTTCGAGAGATTGATTGGTTGGGTGGTTGGATGGTTGATATTTTCAACCCAGCAAAACTGACAGTTACTTCATTCTAAACTACAGCACATCATGTGTGGTACCCCCATTGGAACGGTCCAAAAATGGGTCTATTACAATCCCAATTATCTCAATAATGCGTGAACAGATTTGGATGAATTGTGTACCATTTTAAGGAGGAAAGATCACGGTTCCTGAATCTACAAAGAAGTTTTGATTTTACTGCTGACATTTTAAGTTACGTCCCCTAATCCACATGGCCTATTTTTATTGAGACACCCTGTATTTGCGCACTAATGTTTCTAAGAATAATCGATAAAAAAATTATGAACATTTAACATCATTTTAAAAAGATCACATCTTGCTTTTCCATATAACAACTACTAAGTGTTTAAATGTTTAATTATGTATTTGCAGTGTGAAATAGTAACAAATAACATAAAGTTCAGAATGTAGGAATTTAATACTCATTGTGTAACACATTTTCAGTAAACATCGGGGGAAGCGTTATCCCGTTTGAAATGAGAAGAAAATTGGAGAATATCTGCAAGTATGTAGTTGTAAGTATGAAGTTATCATTGTAATAAATTATTCATTATCGGTTGGTTCACTAGTTATTCATTATCGGATGTATCACTGATACAAAAAAATCCTTATAATTTATTTATAATAAATGTAAGCCTACGAAGGTTTTTCATCCAGCGAGCCAAGACGTTGTTTACACCCTAATGACATAATATAATCGTAGGACCTTCATTTGTTCTCAAATGCGTGATTATAAATTAACACTTACTCCGATTCTATAATATATGAACTTTATAGTATTGTTTATTTTTGTGTGCCTTATTATGACGCCATATTGAGATTATGTGGAGAATGTTATATCAACAAATAAACAAATTAATAAACTGAATCGGCACATTATATCAATAGATTAGTATGATGTCAGTATGGAATATTAGGAGGTTGCAGCAACTCCACTTCATATTCATGTTACAAAAATTATATAGCTGAGTAGGTGAAGTGTTAATTTAATTTCTTGTTTCTTGTTTTCTTTCTTTACATAGCCATCATATGGCATGACAGAAGTTATGCTAACACACTTAAGTCATCCTAACGACCCAGAAGAGAAGCTAAAAGCAGGAGCGTTGTATCCTATAGGTGGAACAGAGGTAAGGCTCGGATAGAGCAAACCTCTTCAAACGTGTCCACGAGCCTTTCATTTAAGGACTACTCCTCTATTCGTCAAACGGCAAGAGTTTCTAGAATACTGCTAAAATAAGAAAACATTTAATGCTAATTTATTGCACATTCTAGGGGAACGTGGTTACCTTATTTAAATAGCCGAGTGAGAGGGTTTTCAATGAAATATTTTTTGTGTCAAAATTGAAGCATCTCATGTATAAAAGAATATATGAATATTTACTGCACATCATATATAACGATTCGTGATACCAAATTGTGGCACATTTGATGTCGTTTAAGAGGCAGAGAATTTTATTTCAATTTTATATAGGCCAAAATATTTTTTAATTGAGCAAGAATAAGGATAGAAAAACGTTGAAAATTCTATGTAAAAATTACATTAGACCCCACCAAAGATTTCTGTTTCCTTTTTATGGTAATCTTAATCTTTTATTTCCGGAAAAAAATGTGGATTTTTTAAATAATTGATAAAAACATCGAACGTGTATACAAGAAAAATGGTAGACTGACTGGCCATACCTCGCAACCGACGCGATGTACTGCAGAGCACGTGGCCGAAATCAAAATCGATTTATGTGTATCATAGTATTAAGAATTCAACAATATAAATAATGGTAGCTCTATTATAATGCACATTAATGTTTTTAGGCAAATAAAATTCCAAAATATGGTACATTTTCTGCCTTTGCTTGTCACGTGGTAGGCCTATGTTGAAGTTGCGATTATATGTTCAAATTTTAGATGGATACCAACAAGACAAGTGGCCGAATGGTCTAAGGCGCTAGGCTCATAGAGTATCCAAAGCGGTGCGCCGTGAGTTCGAACCCCGCCTCTGTCAAACTTTAAAAAAAAAAAAAAAATTACTTTTTTAAAATTTCATATTGGGGAAATGTGACTGGGAGAATTTTTGTATGGCGTGGAGTGGTGTGTTTAAGGACCGTCATGATTGATTATAATGAATTGAAAATGTGTTGTCATGTTATTTATTTATTTATTTATTTATTTATCTTTTAACAGACCAAAATTGTAAATGACAATGGATTTATTGTACCTGTTAACACAATTGGGGAACTCCATATCCGAACATATTCTGCTTTTCTATACTATGTGGGCGAGGAAAAGAAGACGAGAGAAATGAAAGACGGAAATGGATGGATTCATTCTGGGTAAATTATACACTGTAATGAGATTTAGATTTTGCATCGATATTGAATACATAATAATCACAACGATTAATACATTTAACTGACTCTAAAATACATTTTCACTCTAGAGTAATTATATATTTTATTGGTTTTTTACATCTTTTCCAGTGATTTGGGTGTCATGGACGAAGATGGATACATCCAAATATGTGGGAGAAAGAAGGTTAGTACTGCCCGGTTCCCACCTATAGGCCGATTCAAATCGATGAGCCAAAATAGTGTAAAATGCCACGAGCGCACATAAGTGGCTCCATTTTCATTCTGGGTTTCATCTGAAATTGTACCGAGATGCTCAGAGTGTTTACACTAATTATTGAATAACCATTGTGTTAAGATATATTACATGAACAAGTTAGTACTTCACAAACTGTTAATTCAAATTTGGATTTAAAGATATAAAACTATTCAACAAATCTAGAATTATTGGTTAGGGTCATATACACACAACGTTGTTCTTGTATCAATAGTCTGGGGGAAAACTTAAATGCTTCATTTTATATATTACTTAATATACAGGATCTTATAATTAAACAAGCATTGAACTTGGCACCTGCTGAACTAGAAAAGAGGCTGTACCAGCATCCACGCGTTCAAGCTGCTGTGGTAGGTACATGAGAAAGATAAAGGGCTTTTAGCACTAAGGACATTCATACATTAAAGTGATCATATTTGGCTAGCAAATTACATTGTGTGTCTTTGTAAATTTCGCATGTATTTTATTTTGCTGAAAAAGTTTTGTGTTGTTTGTCCTAAAATGTAATTTTTACTAGTTGGCATGCATATGAAAATCAAAGTTAAAGATCAAAGGCTTATCTTTTTGGCAAAATTGTAGAGGTTACCCTTGCTTCGTCCCTTATTGGCTTTGGCAATGTGGTGTTATTGATAATTAATAGCACTGTAGAGTCCGATCCCAGGTGAATATGATCCCTCCAGCATTGTCCAGTGGAAATAAGTTATCGAGCTGCAAGCATAGTTTTAATTGACACTTTAGGATGCACTTATTTTGTGTTTCACAATGTTCATTGTTTTAAATAATAGGTTATTGGCTTGCCTGATTCACGAGTAGGGGAAGAGATCTGCGCATGTCTTAGGTAAAGAATGACTTGCTTATTCGAAAAAAAAAAAAATGTTTATTTCATGTAATAAAAACAAAAAATGCAGGGTTACTTAACACTTTATGGTAAGAGATTTATCCAGTTCCCGCACGCGTTATTTCTTTCTGCAACCATAATGGGCCGCAATGCGATAACACATAGTACAATACATACATGTAATTATAGGCCTATGACTGAGGCTAGATATAACACGAGTTTATTACCATTATTATTTCCTCTTACTTAATAAAATAAAAAGCAAGCGATATAATTAAAATTCTACAATGGTTTACCTGGGGGTTCGAACCCACAATCTATGTATCCATAGTCTACACGGTTGTTTGATGTATATAGAATTGGCTTCATTATTAACTAAATGCAAACTATAGATGGCGCTATTTATCCTAAATCATATTTCTTTATTTGCAAGGGGTAGGTGATTAACACTGCCATTAAAACAGCTGGAATAGGTGAAACAAGCAACAAGGAAATTGTATAAACATATTTTATCAAACAATAAAAGGAGTTATTTGTATTAAAAGCTTGAAAGGGTAATTTCCAGTAACTAAATAGCGCCACCAATTTTGTCATTATGGATACATTTTATACCCGAAAAAGCTATAAAAATGCTATAAAAGTGAATAATTTTGTAAAAGAGTGAAAATTAAAGTTGAGAATGACTCAAAAGCATCTGTATACATTAGCATGATATCACATTTAGCTGTTCAGGCCTAAAATTTGGTTGTACATGATGTTTTGTTTAAAAAAATAATAAATGATCCCATCAAACAACTGTCTAATGCCTACACGACTGTGCTATGATTCGTTGTGCCAGAAAGGTGTTTGTTTATGATACTTATTGATTACGGAATAAAGTGCATACACACAATATACTATTACTAGTATATTAGTACTAATAAATACGTATATAATCCTAACCCTAACCCTAACCCCTAACCCTAACCCTAACCCTAACCCTAACCCTAACCCTAACCCTAACCCTAACCCTTACCCTAACCCTAACCCTAACCCTTACCCTAACCCTAACCCTAACCCTAACCCTAACCCTAACCCTAACCCTAACCCTAACCCTAACCCTAAACCGTAACCCTAACCCTAACCCTAAACCCTAACCCTAACCCCTAACCCGTACCCTAACCCTAACCATAAGACCCTAACCCTGACAATAATGAACTTTGCCTCGGACTATGCGGTTAGTGATATATTGCGGCCCATTATGGTTGCAGAAAGAAATTAAGCTTCCCGCACCAGGAGAATGAGAAGAGATTTACCCACTTCCCAAATCCTTAAAGAAGCCGATTTACTATACAAAAGATTTAGCCAAACGTGACTGTCGTTAAAGAGGAAGCCCCGTCTGAGCAAATCTTCTGGTGACCCAAACCTAACTGGTTATCAAATTAATTAATGACAAGGTTATCGCTGAATGTAATAACGGCTAATTGATGCAATAACATTGAAACAAGGCTAATCCAGGAATCACGGTTTCTTCTTGCAGACAAATAAAGATGTTCCGCGATGTTGTCTCAAAATGACGAGCTTTTATTGATCGTATAACACTGTACTTGATAAGCATACTAAGATATAAAACTTTAGAACAATACCAATAATTGTTATTTTCGCATTTAGGGTTGACAAAGAAAATGCACCGTCTGAAGAAGAAATAAGGCAGTTTTGTAACGGAAAGGTATGCTTTGAAAATTCATGTTACTTTACTTTGTTGAAATTAATTCAAACCTTTGATATAATTGAAGGTTGTCGTTCTAAACACAATGTACGGTTACAGACGTGAAGGTCAAAAGCTACATTTTGCTCTCCTACAACTATAGACAATCTCCAACTTTGATTGAAATTAATGCTACTGATTGTTTCGCCTTTTTTATTTCCTTAGCATAAATATTCATGGAAACATTAATAATGATATCGTAATGATGTTACAGTCCATTATAGGTTAATAGGAGTTATTACAATAAAACATCATTAAGGCATTGTTATAATTAAGAAAATAATATTGGAATTGTTTTTGATTATTTCCAAAGGTCCATGAATTGTTAGTTCCCAAGTATATTCTATTCGTTGATGAAATTCCTACAAGTGGATCAGGAAAAGTAAGTCGTGGTATTTTACATATAATTATCATTTACTGAGTATTATATCGTCATGATTTGCGCATAATGTCCAAAGTCGCTAGTGTCACCCTCTAATACAGAGTGTCCCTGAAAGACCTGTATCATTAGAAACTTGATTTTTTAGATATTTGAAAGCCCAAACCAAACATAACTAAATAAGTGTGGTATCCTATAGGTGGAACAGAGGTAAGGTTCGGATAGAATTATGGAGTAAGTGGTAACCGAACAACTTGTGGAACTTTTTGAGTTTTGACCATTGACCACCCTGTTCTTGAAATTTTAGAGATTTATGAAACCACCTCATTTTCAAACCATTGATTCATTAATTTATTTACTCTATGTGCATTTGTTTGTTTGCTTGTTTTAGCAGTTATCATAGCTATTTATGTGCGGTTTTAACCATTGTATAATATACACTTTTTTTCTGTATAAATTTGGATGTTTAATTATTGTAATCGTGGTAATGCGCTATAGATTTAAAATCATTATTAATTATTAGTATACAGTGATCACGAAGAAGTATAGGATTAGGAGTACTAAATCTGCTTCACGTATTCGTTTGTGTTTATGTTTAAAAAAAAATTCTTAATTCTGTGATTTTGTAAACCTTAATTGAAAGTCATTTAACATACTGACAATCTCTCATAAGTTAATTGAGTGTTGATGATTAGTAATACATAAAGTAGTCTCCATGATTTATTCCAAAAGTTTTCAAGACAGAAATTGACAGAAATGGCAATGGAAAAGTTCCCAATTGTATAAGGTAAGCTTTCAATAAGTTTATTGAAATAGTAACGTTAACTTAATTTGTTTCTAAATTACAAACCATTTAATTTTACGATTTTTTTGTCTATTCAGTGTACATTATCAAATAAAACAATGTCATTAGGATGTTACTCATGGGTTTCAATACTTGGGTTGTTGCTAAAGCAAATTTACAGTTGATATCTTCCATTATCTACTTTCGTAAGATTAAGAATTAGTTCACTTATTTCTTAGAATACCGATTTTATTTTACAAAATTGACCATTCCATTTTGCTCAACAGACTCTCAGAAGATCTGACGATATCATCAACATCTCTCATTGCTACATAAATTCTTGTCCGGTCGCACAAATAGTCTGCATCACTTGAACTTATTCTAATCAGCATAACCTCGTCACAGTTGAATTGGTATGCAACATCTCTTGTAGCTACATATATTATTTGTGCGGTCGCACGAATAGAATCTGCATCTATGGAGTTTGCTGGAACTTATTCTGATCAGCATAATACATCGTGTAAAAGAGTTGATTTACTGGTTAATATAGCCTACTTGGTTCTGCTCCCAACATTAAGGCCAAAATTAACTCACAATGGTGCAGGCCCGGATGCAGTTAGCATAAGATCAAATTCTTTACATTTTCTATTATTACAAGTATATTTTGACCGTTCGGTTGGTGAAGACATTCTGCATCCCCAGCGCGAATTATTTTGTTAAGCTGGATCGAACTATTCGATTGCGTCCTAAAAGAGGTGAAAGCCAAAAAATAAAAACAATTAAAGAAAAAAAAAAGTCGTTCATTTCACGTATCATTTTGTTACAAATATTGGCGTCACATTTCACGTATCATTTTGTTACAAATATTGGTGTCAAAAATTAACTCTTTAATCAAAATCAAATTAATGAAACAGCATTTAACTTACAATAAGCTATTTTATGTTGAATGCTTCCTTCGCAATTCGTGTTGCTTCAAGGCGTGAATACTAAAACAGAAAGACAAAGAACGAGGATTTATGAAACATTTTGATTATTTATCAAATATATTTATGAAGCACACAATGTAAACAAAGTCTATAAGCCCTAGGTAAATCCGGAAAGCTTTTAGCATACAATACAACATGAAAATAACCTAAAATTGCAAAATCATATGGTAAATATCAAACTAGTATTAAGACCATTTAAAGTAAACTGTTGGCAAACTTCGACATAGTATGAAAAATAAGGGTCATATTACTGTAGGCCTACTACAGGTTTCGTATCGGGGCCACCTGCACAGGTACACCATCAACACAATACCAATGCTACGTACTACACTGATACTCCCCTGGCACTGCACAGTAGCATCAAAGTACCTTTTATTGGCGACGGTGTACCTGTACAGGCGGCCCCAATAGGAATCATGTAGTGTATCTAGACCCATCATATTGTTGACTGGAAAATGCTTGCGAAATAAGTCAGATATGCATAAAACGACATTTTTTGACAAAATAAACGAGATCTTTTTGGTTTCTGCCTCTGTTTATTGAGTCCACATTCAGAAACCAAGCGATGTGATCGAGCATCATCCCGATTGAAGTGGTATTCTTATAGAAAGCAATATAATTACACAGCAAAAGAAAGAAGAGAGAGAGAGAAAGTGAACAAGAAAAAAACAAAACAAAACAAACACCCCCACACACACATAAAACAACATCAACTGACAACAACAATACCAACACAGAAACATGATATTCACCTTTCCATTCGGAGTCGTTGGAAATTCATCGAAGAAGAGAACGTACTTTGGAACCAATAGGGCATAGACCTAAGTGAATGAGAGACATCAGATAAATAAACCAACAAATAAACCAACGTAGTCAAATTATAATCTGATACCTGACCTCTTTTGCAGGAAAATTTAGTTTCATTCTTTTTAAGGATCGTTGGTACATTAGCAACCAATGTAAATATGTCAAGTTCAAGTTAAGAGGATTTTAGGTTAAGATTAGGGTTAGGATTAAGTTTTAAAAGTGTTAGGGTTTGAATCATGGTTAGGGTTAGTGTTAGGGAGAGAGAGAGAGGGTTAGGATATTATAGAGCGCATGGGGTGTGTCGGGTGGGCTGATGCGTGATAACATTTCGAAGTACATACTTTTCCTCGGCAAAATTCCATGATGTCCTCCTCAGTAGGCGAATTATCCCTATCAACTCTGAAAAAAAAATCAAATGTAAATAAAACATTTAAATGATACACTTCATAACTTTATCCCTGTGTTATTTATGCACTTCCATTTATCTTGGTTTACGTGTTTACGAGACAAACGCCACTTTCTAATAAACTTTACCGTTGTCTACAAAGT
This sequence comes from Amphiura filiformis, assembly GCF_039555335.1. Lineage (NCBI taxonomy): Eukaryota > Metazoa > Echinodermata > Ophiuroidea > Amphilepidida > Amphiuridae > Amphiura > Amphiura filiformis. The sequence continues at coordinate 136,192 of NW_027305564.1, read as the reverse complement.
CATGAAAGTTAACATCATGAAACGTGCTAGTGCAATGCATTAAAATAAACAAGCAGAACACAATCCTACCTGATACATGCACAGATTTCTTCACCCACTCTTTCATCAGGCAATCCAATCACCTATACACACAAATATAAGGCCAAATATGTGTATATATGTCTATATAAAAGGAGCAGGAATATATTTAAATGTAGTGAATTTTATATTTACACCATCATCATTCAATACAGAACTGTTTCGTATAGGTGTTGTCACACCTACACTCCTCACTTGAATGAGAGCACAAGCAAAATATACCTATATATATATATACATGGCCTCACACATTTTTTGCTTGCTTCTGTAAGGTATCATTGCATTTGCTCACACTTGTAAAAGGGTTATACCCGAAACGTTGTGTAATTTAATGTATTTTACATTATTATCAGGCGCTGTGCCAAACTTTGTATACCCAACTGTCGACCATATAAATAACCAGCGTCACGCAGAACTTCGACCTCTATATATATAACATGTACACACTAAAGTTGCGATAGTTTCGTATAGTTTGGTTATGTTTTATACATGTTCAGGGGCCAAAACAAATCTTTCACAACCTTTAATGGTGTTTTCACCCTGGAACATGTATTACACATTATAAAACCCTAAGAAACTATACGTCACTTTAGTGCATACATGTTGAGGCGCCAAGTGGACTTACGGTATTCTTGCGCTCAGGTCTTCATGTGTTTCGCCATTAAGGGGTGTAATTTGGTTATGTGAAAATTCCCAATAAAGGGTGTATTTCAGAGTTGGTCGGACGCGGGTGGGTAGCACTTTTGTGTGAGAGTGACCTCGATTTCGATTTGATCTTGTGATCATAAACAGTGAAATAAGTAATAAGTCGCAGTTTGTAAAGGGGCTTTCAGTTTCACGGCTAAAACGTTTTGATATGTAATGAGGTTTAATAATGCGCTTCTGCACTGGCAGCAAGTAGATGCTACGGAGTATAGGCTGGTCTACATTTTGAAGCAGCAGAAATGACAAAAATGGCGACAGAAAAATTGACGAAAAGTTACCTTCATGTTCCTCGTAAACACCTTTTTATTGGGGTATCCGTCGGACAACAGTTATACAAAATGGCGGACAAGTATGCAGATAAAGAAATGTATGTGTTTTATGTCGACAAAGAGAGGATTACTTTCAAACAAATGAAAGAACAGGTATGTAATGTATGTATAATTATGTACATGTATATACTTCCATGTTTAATTCGTGTCAAATTTTTAACGTCCTGTTGCAAACAATACCGGGTATAAAATACTTGAGATATTGCGAAATAACAAATTGTTAAAATCAATTTACTGCTTGGACTTATTATTATTTTGAAAATACGTCACGTCACCGTAGATAAATCATTTGGGGAAAAAGATACATTATGATTGATAGAATATGTTTTTGTTTTGTTTTTATTCTTCCCCCATATTTTTTAATATATTTCTAAAATATTCCGTAGAATAATAATATTATGGTCGTTTAAAATGTGTACAAGGTATATAGGAATCATGATTTTGAAATAATAATGAAAGGTTTTGAAAGAATAACCACTACACGACCTTTGACCCATATATTTATAGAATTCAAAAAGAGCTTTCGTCAGTGTTTCTTTTAACCACGTTTGATCGAGATCAGCGCAAGCGTCTGGCACCAGTAGTATTTTGAAAGAGCGTTATAAGAATCAGAAGATTCGACGGCTCAAACGTAGTTCAATCGACTTAAAGGTATCCTAATGTAACAAAGACATTGAAACTAATGACTTGTGGAGAAACAAAATATAACTGAATAAAAAATCTTGCTGATACCGTAAAACCCCGTCTACAAGCGTATAGTGTGCTTCTGATGAAAGCTACATTAATCCAGTCGCCATTATGGAGTTTGAGCAAATAAATTACGGATCCAAGCATACAAACAACTATTATTTTAAGACCGATCAATTGTATTGGAATATTAACGCTTGCTTCGAATTAATTAAGCTTTTATAAAAAACACTATGTATGCTTGTAGACGGGGTTTTACGGTATTTAGAGTCTGGTAGTCTTCCTGTGATCCTGCTTTGAATAAGTCTAGTCAGATGTCATTAGTTGTGAGGTGCGTTATGCAATTGGTCCCCTTTTTTATCAGGATACGTGCAAATTGACTCTTAAGGGAGTGTTTATAAATACTTTGTTGGGGGGCCGCTGGAATTTTTTTTTCATGTCGAAATTATTTTAACCCCCTCTTCGTAAACTTTTTGACCCCTCTTAATGAACCTAAAATTGTTGACCCCCTCATATTAGGTTAAAACTATTTTGACCCCCCCTCATTTTAATGTAGCCTACCAATCTACATCAAAGGACAGGGGAAACATATTAATGATACTAAAATTTGTATTGATGTGCAATGAAATTGTATGTCCATATGTCATTGATATAAAATATGTGAAATTGTGGGATTGTTTTATAATTTTGTAAAGTATGTTTTATGCAACCCGGTATTAAAAAACCATTCATTTATGATTGGAATCAGTGGTGATGAAAGCATTGAAATTTAGGGGGTCGGGGACTACTGAATGACTTATTATGACCCCCTATATATTTTCCAGCCACCCCCCCCCCTACCAAAGCTCTTGTATTCTCCTTTCAAATTGACGCCTTTTACGATAGCTGGAGCGTGCTCAGCCCAACTTTTTAAAGTTTGTTTGGCTGAAGCGGAAAAAGTACTCATAATGTAATGATATGAACATCTCAAAAAAGTAACTAACCCCACTTAAATAATGATCATTTCTCAAAAAGGGCGATTGTATTACAAATCTGTAAAATGCGTTGGAAGCAAAATTTATTTCTGCGCATTTTAACACCTCATTTGAAGCAATTGTCTGAATATTGACGCCGCAGCGTACATTTAAATCAATGTAACCCAAGATTTGAAAGTTGCAGTAAATTCTATTGATACGTATTCAGTATAATGAAAGGAAATCTGCTCGGCTCTCATGAATATGTTCGTTTTGTTTCATGCATTTGGGGGTCAAAATGCCGGGAAAGTCAATATCAATAGTCATTATTCTTATCGTTGGTCAATATTCACTTAATCCGTAGTTGAAACATGAAGAGTTAACACATTTTTAAATGCCCCGCCAAGTTGTCATTTCAACGGTTAAGTCAGATCAGGTTAGGCTGGTCATCTTCGTAACATCTCACCTTTTGAACATGTCAAGATTCCAAGAGACTTTATGTTAATGGACAATATTAATGCAACTCCACATAGGACTAGGATAACCAACCAGTTTCTGGAACATGAAGGCACCAATCGTATATTACGGCCTGCCAAATCTCCAGACCTGAACATGTTGGAGCATTTGTTGGGACATTTAAAGTATCAGGTAGACAAGAGGATCAAGCCAACAACAACTTTGATTGGACTGTAACAAATTCTGAGACGGGAATGGGCAGCAATAGACCATCAGACGCATCAGACGTCTTGTAAACAGTATGAGGCGGAGGTGCTTGGCAGTTATTCAGGCAGAAGGAAGCCACACCCAATATTAACTGATATGAAAATGAACATTACAACAATAGTTACAAGAGACATTTGTAAAAACCATTAAATTACATGAGTTTAAAACTGAAAATGACAATGTATGTAATGATATCTGAGTGTTTTTGTATTGTTGTAAGTGCAACTGTCACGTCTGGACCTCAATACATTATATTGACCGGTGTTTTATTGTTTTCTGAGCTATCGTATCAAATGAAGTGTCAAAATGCGCAGAAATAAATTCTGCTTCCAACACATGTTACAGATTTGTAATACAATAGCCCATTTTTGAATAATGGCTATTATTTAATGGGGGGGTTAATTACTTTTTTTGAGATGTTTAGCTATGACATGCACGCAGTGGGCGCAATGTTTACGTGACTGGCGAGCACATTAATGTTGTACGGATATTAGATATCGGATATCGGATATATTATGCTTGATATATTATGCCAGATGGATTAGACAAGGGTGGAGTATTGAATAACGATTGAAATTACAAGCACCTTGCCCGTGCACTTTTTGAGGTCGAGGGCGCTGAATATTCAAAATGGAACAAATATGAGATAATTTCATTTCTTTCCAAAAAGCAAAAAATTTAGTCCTGTAACAGAACGATTTTTAGCTTTATATGTACAAGGATGAAGTATTGAATAACATTTGAAATTTACGATAACTTGGTCCGAGCACTTTTTGAGGTAGAGGGCGCTGAATATTTAAAATTGAGCTGAAATAATTGAGAAATTTTCATTTCTCTACAAAAAGCAAGAAATTGAGTCATAAAAACATTTTTTAGCTTGACATGTACTAGCACGGAGTGTTGAATAGTATTTGAAATTTACAAGAACTTTGCCCGAGCATTTTTGAGGTAGAGGATTAACATAATTATATACAGTGTTAAAATAACGCTTGCAATTTAAAAGAACTTTGCCCGTGCACTTTTTTGAGACAGAGGGCGCTGGATATTTAAAATGGAGCTAATATGAGAAATGTACATTTCTTTGCGAAAAGCACTTGAAACATTTGAGTCCTATAACATAACGATTTTTATCTTTAAATTTACAAGCAAAATATTTGGCAAAAAATGTTTGCAAGAAATAATTTACAATAACGTTTTGAAAACATTTTTAAAATATTTTTGTAACGTTGTCATGACCTTTATATAACCCGATATTTAATATTATTACAACGTTTTTATCTAAACCAAAACCCAAGATATAACTTCTTTAAAACATTTTAAAAACGTTGTGTGTTTACTGAGTATACATTGGTGTTAAATATATATATCAGAACAAGATATTAATAGGAAAACCGGGAGTTGACGCTGCACTATACACTTGATCTACCTGTTTTGTACTGCAATGATTCGTCTCTTTGTAAAATTCATTAATCGAAGTTTGGTGCTATTTTTCCAACTCGAAATATTGATATCGACGCCAGCGAGTAAGATTTACCATTAATTTGCGATTAGCTCAAATATATTAAATCAGAAACAAACATGAACCCAATTTGCTCAAAATTCTCAATTTGTTACGTTAAATTCATAACGACATGTTAAAGAGTGCTTCATAGTGCATACGTGTATTGCATTGTATTGTATTATATTGAAATGTATTGTTTTGTATTGTATTGTATTCTATTGTATTGTATTGTATTTTGATACCATTTCAGAGTCAGCAGTTTGCTTCCTCCCTCATTGCAAAGGGCTACAAGAAGGGAGATACTATAGCAATATGGGGTGCGAGTCACTCGGAATGGCTGGTGACGCTCTTTGCAACTATGCAAGTCGGAATAATGTTGGTAAATATTTCTTCTTTCTCAATCTCTCTCCTCCCTCCCCCTCTCTCTCTCTCTCTCTCTCTCTCTCTCTCTCCCTCCCTTGCTCTCTACCTCTATGTCTACCCCTCCGTCTCCCTCACTCTTTTGATCTCTCTTATTGCACCATTTATCTACATCTATTTCACACATGTTACATGTTAACATGAAACTCATAGTTTGTATGCTTGCGTGTCTAATTATCATCATAAGCGAAAATGTTCGTGAAAGAATTATACACTTTTCCCAAATCCAACTTTCAACATTATTTTTATTCAATAGTAGTAGGCAAAAATCTCGATAGGTAACAGTTGCTTAGCATTTCTCCTAACGAAATATTATTTCACAGTACATTAAAACTGTGAGCTGCGAGCATGTCACAAATTGATTGTGTAATGAACATGAATTATTGTTGTTTTTTCCTAGCTGCCTCTAAGGTTACAGTTTCCAGAACCAACGGTTATAGCATTGTTGAAAAAGGTGAATACAGATTGTTCATTTATTGTTACCTAATATGTTGTGATTTTGATCGTCTTGACAATAAGACCGCTTTTTATTTGAAAAACATTTTAAAACATTAATCGGCTAATTAGGTGCTTTATGTATACTTATTATATTATATTTTGATATGCCGGTCTTGTGCCCGGCTTGTGTCGATTTTGACTTCAAATCTTGTTTTGATTACACATGTTTATGGAATGACACTTGACTGCGTTGGACATACACGTAATCACAATAATGGGCATTCGCGCCTGCCTGACTCATTATTTCCTGCCAATTTACTAAGCTGTATTGAGCCATGTGAGTTTAGACTGCTGCCTTCATTCGTCAACTATCTGGGTTGACTTTGCAACAGTATTGTTGTGGCATAGAACATGCCCAGTTGTGTCCAAATAGACATTTTGGCCGAGTTTGCAGAACTTCCGAGCGCAATCTTGTCACAACGGCGCGGTAAACGGGCGCTGCTAGTCGGTCGTGCTATGGCGCACACAAAGTCGCGAGAGAATAAATCTGACACGATATGAACTTCAAGTTTATCCGGTCGTCACTACGAATCTTAACACAAGTACATGCGTAGTGTAGATGAGTGGTGGATTTAGTCTATTGACGTCACATTGTGTTGAAAAGAGTGAAATGACCATTTTAAATCAAACAAAAATGGGAGGAAATATTTTTGGCAGACTGACAGGGCGGAAACAAAAACATTGTTAGCAGGCTAGTAAGCTGCACAACCCCTAACTATGGGGGGATAAAATGTTCGTAATACTGAGTAAACTGTGATTACACTGCTGGATGAATGCAATAAACGTTTCAGAGATTTTGAACACCACATAATACTGACCACTAAGTGGTCATTGCAAATTGTTATTGTTTGTAAAAAAACTTTTTGCTTATTTCTTATTTCCTGTTTTTCTTTCTTTTTATCGGCTGTTTCTCCTGATAAAAACTTCAAAAGCTACATTTTGCCAGTTTGATATGAAAATGGGAAAAAAAAAGCAACGCTCGACTTCTTTTTATTATTATTATTACAGCACAAATGCAAAGGGCTCATCCTGACGAGATCACCGTCAAACATATTGAAAAGGGTCTATCAAATTTTTCCAGAACTAAAGGATACATCTGACAACGGATTTCATTGTGAATGGTATAAAGGCGTTTACTGTACCTTAAGGGGGTACTACACCCCTGGCCAATTTTATGCCTATTTTTGCATTTTTCTCAAAAATTATAACACATTGGTGACAAGTAAGATATGTATATTATAGGGGCAAGGAGGGTACTACAACTACTGTACTGAAAATTCAGCAACTCAAAGCAAGTAGTTATTGATTTATTGATCAAATATTGGTTTTCCTCATTTTGACTGTAACCCCACAACTGTTGTCTGTGTTGAAATAAAATTTACAGTGCAGTAGTTGTAGTCCTTGCCCCTATAATTTACATATCTTATTTGTCCCCAATATGCTATAATTTTTAAGAAAAATGCAAAAATAGGCACACATTTGGGCAGGGGTGTAATACCCCCTTAAAACCAAACAATAGATAAGGTCGCATGTGAGGGCACGGTGGCTCAGTGGTTACGGCCTTGGACTCATAATCTGAGAGCTTGCTCGACGTGCGTGGGTTCGAGTCCCCGTCCCACCACCGTGTTGCGCCCTTGGGCAAGGCGTTTTGCCTCGCTTGCCTCACCCCACCCAGGTGCAATGGGAAGCTGTTAGGGGTAGTCACAGTCGTTGTACTGATGGACCCTGCGCCACTTGTAGGCTGCAAACGTGGTTCCGACATATTCTAATGACGGCGGAATAAATGTAAAGCGCTTTGAGGCTGTTTACGGCATAAAGCGCTATATTTTTTTATTTTTTTTTATATAAATATCTACATTTTTTTTTTTTATGTCACAAATAGGTCATCCACAAATGGAGGAGCCGTAACATGAAAACATTTCCTTCACATTTAAGTATAATACCTATTGTAGAAAGTTTGGTATAACTTTGTAGATAATTATGTTCTGTTTGGACAATTAAACATCTACTTTGAGCTTTATACCTCAATATGTAAGATGTGTCAATAGAGGTAGGAGAGCCCCATAAGTTTCTACACAAAATTTTAAAATAGAGGATAAATTTAAAGCGTCACTACATAAAAGTCCTACAGGATTCAAATTCCACGCAATGGTGTGAGTTTTATATTGAATAGAACAAAAATCTATTTCGTTTAAAGAAAACAATTTACAATAGATCTAGATTGTTCATGTAGGTTAGACACAACTTAGGATAGGCCTCTTTATTTGCCTATGCCATGTATGTGAATAACAACTTCCAGGCAAGAACTGTGATCACCCTGTATGTACACATTTTTAATGCATTGTGCATATTTACCGCATACTGCAGTTACTGTCCGTTTTCCTATACACAATACACAGTGCTCTTTCCCATTGACGCGTGACCTCTACAAATAGCCTACGTTAAAAGTATGGGGATATGCCTAGTTAACGTCGCTGTGTGAAAAATAACCGGCCAATATTAAAAGTACTCTTCTAAAGTTCTAGAAAATATAGTTTTGTAACATGTCCTAAATTTTTAGCTAATTTAGATGTTTGGAAATATGCGTACTTTGGTGTTTTAGTTAATGTTATAGGTAATAGTACATTGCCTAGTTAACGTCGCTGTGTGAAAAATAACCGGCCAATATTAAAAGTACTCTTCTAAAATTCTAGACAATATAGTTTTGTAACATGTCCTAAATTTTTAGCTAATTTAGATGTTTGGAAATATGCGTATTTTTAGAAACGACAGATAACACCAAAAAATATGAAGAAATTATTTCCAAACCGTGTTAAGTCTGCAAACCACCATGTTTCTCACTTTCAAGAACGCTGGTTAACAATAAGCACGTATTGTCTCATTTCGTAAACAAGGACCACACACAATTGTTCTCTAGCGCTCGCTTTATAATCGTTCACCCAACTGAAAGTATAATCCCAGCGCATTGCTCCATTGTACGTGTAAAGCAGACACATATGTTGTGTGTATTTGACCAGAGAAGATATGATTTAATCAGTGGAGCTGTTTTCAATGAGTGTTATCTTGGTTTAATAGCTTTTAATGGGGTTTAAGTCCTGCAAAGGTCGAGTTGAATTCTACTGTAGACATGACTGCATCATGACTGATCTAAATGCACATAAACAACCTTAGAATATGTGAATATTTTTGGTCGGTCGCTATACAAGAATTATATGTTTTGATCACCTTGCACGTACAGTGTAATTTACCCATTACCAACTTCAAAGCAATGCGTCATATTGCTTTAGCTCCAAAGCTGCAGCACCAATATTTATCCAAGAGTCAAATATGTTGAAAAATCACTCATGAACTTTCATATTCATTTATTTTTCAGGTTCAAATTATTGTTAAATTATTCAAATGCTTATATTTCCATGCGCGCATAGCTAACTCCCGTTCACACACACAGAGGTCGTGCGAAAGGTGAATTTTAATGTCACAAAAAAAGGCATCCGCAAAATTTGCAACGGACCCGCCTCACACGTTTCAATGCATTCATCGCTACGGTAATGCTCTCAAAGACAGATAGACATTGCCATTCATAGATAAACAAATTAAATATTTGCAGTTAAAAACTCATGCTTTTGAACGATTCTAAATTTTATCAATGAAAATGCAGCGATGACGTCATTGGGTCAACGATTTTACAAATGCTGATCGATTGATTGCGTCACTGTCAGTGATCTGTGCATGCACGGTACAGAATGATTTTTCGTATGAAAGCTAAAAACATTTAAGTGAGTTACGTTTGAAACATTTTACACCATTATCACTAATCTAACAAACACAGAAACTATATCAAATCTTATTCAGATGCTCAGGCCTATTTTTCATATAAAAACGTACATAATTTTTTACCACCTTGTATCTTTTATTTCATTTAACATTTCGTAACGTCTTTTTATATTGGATGATAATATATGAGGAATTAACTTATTTTTCTATATTTCAATAGTTTTCCAGATATTGAGTTCTTCATCATCAGTGGTACCGTTTCAGAACAGATTTCACGGAGAAAGTAAGACAACTATTCTATATTTAATAGGTGAAATTGCAAAAGTTCACAACTTATATTTACATGCAGTATCAAAGTATGACAGCGTTGTAAAGTGAAGTTTTACATCTGTTTTTATTAGGTGTGTATATAGCTACGATGAATTCATGACGCTTGGTAGTGAGACTGATTTTGACAACGTGAATAAAATCTGCATGTCTCTTGATATGGATGAACCATGTTGTGTAGCGTTTACATCCGTAAGTATTTTATTTAATAAAACTATTATTTGTACGAGATTATGAGAATTGCCTAATGTCACACACGTTCAAATAGAGAGCTCCCTCTGAAAATTCCAACAAGAATTAAGGGTCCGCTGGTACTTCAAATTCCAAGTGGGTAAGTGTAATTCGCCGTAGCAGTGATGATGTAACAGGATTGATTACCATAGCAATTGAACACGATTTTTGAATATGTAATTGGACACCACGAATCAGCCAAAACCAAATAGGATTATTGATTGGTTTAAACAGTGTTTGATGAGATACTTGTCGCGCCGAATGGAGATACCTATGAATACGACCTTCACGCATATTTTACACTGTACTACGTTTTCATGACATTCACTAACGTTGGACTTAGGTTGTCATTTACATAATAAACACGTAAATCTATGAACTCGTATTCGTGTAGTGACAACGTTATTTTCGACGTTCATTTTGGACGTTGATATAACATCATTATGACGTTGAAATGACCTTGTTTCAACGTTGATGCAATGTTTGACCAGACCTGGTGACAACGTTTGAATAATACGTTCAGAAAACTTTACACAAATACGTATCTGAAAAATAGTTTAGATGTTGACACCATGGAATGAAAATTCTTCCATTCCAAGGAGATTGTTGTCCAGCCAAAATTTCTCCATCGTGTCATCTGACGATCGCCTTTAGGCGTGAAACTCAAAGTAATGACTTCTATTTCTGAAGTTCTAAACTTGTTAATATAATGTCATAATCAAGTTGTCTCGACGTATAAAGCACGTGGTTAAAACGTGGTTGAAAAGTCATGAACTGACCCAGATACAACGTCATCTACGGACGTCGTAATTAGGTTAATTTGTGAACTCGTATTCGTGTTGTGATTTTCGAACGTTGATATAACGTCATAGTGACGTTGTTTCGACGTTCACAACTTGACGTCGAAACAACGCCATAATGACGTTACATTAATGTTCTGGAATAACGTTTTCACAACACGAATACGAGTTCACAGATTTACGTACTTACAACGTCCATATATTACGTTTGTACGACTTTATGTAACTTTAAGACAACGTTGTAACAACGAAAAATTGTTAGCTGGGGAGTTGACGGCCTATTCGTAGTGTCCACTCACATATATCGTCCTGCTATACCGGCTGGCTGAAATCATCACTTGTGTTTATGCAGTCATAGATTGAATACAAAACCGCTCTATTCAACGATTCTAATCTTACAGGTGAGAGAGATCAGCATGATATGAATATTTTATAGAATTACCCGTGTTCTTTGACATCTATGGGTCGATGAAGAGCTACCGCGTGAATGTACTTGTGCAGGGCGATACATTCTAAAATTGTTTTCACCTATTCCTAAGGTAGAAAAATACTGTTACATCATCACTTCTACGGCAAATAGCTGCCATGTGTAGCAGCAATGTGTAAACGAGTACAATATACAGTGTGCAAATCGCCAAATGCTCACAGGGCAGCTATTGCACTTATCCACTTCTGTTACTGACAGTTGTTATGTCCAGGGATCATATGCCTATTTATGCGAATCTTTATGTTAAATTAAATTCCTTTTTTGTGGGTCTAAATTGGTACTAATATTGTTGCTTTAATTTTGGGTCGTTATATAATATGTTCCATGTGTACAGTGCATTTGCATCGCTCACAGTACTTGCTCAATGTACATTCCGCAATTCTCTTGGTTTTAATTGTTTTATTGTTAAATAATACTGAATGAAGGCAAATTACTTACATGTAGACAGGCGTTCGTCTTAAAAAATAATAATAATGAAAACACCTTTTTAGCATAATAGATGCACGTATGATTCCCTTATGGTATGTCTTTAGAATTGTTCCTGTTTTAATCGTGTTTGGGATAGGTTTTGAATGTCGCTGAAACATAGCCGGTGTGCTATCACTAGTGGAAAATTTATAATGAGAATTGATTCAAAACGATGAGAATTGTATAAAAGTATGAGAATTTAAAATGTTCTCATTTATATAAAATTTTCTTATCCAAATGAATGAGAAGCATTAATTACCGTGTCAACAACCTGTCACAAGTGGTTAATTTTTTTTATTTAAAACAATATGACAGGTGGTTGACACGTTAATTGGTATTTCTCATTCATTTGAATGAGAAAATTTTATATAAATGAGAAAATTTTAAATTATCATACTTTTTGTCCAATTCTCATCGTTTTGAAAGAATTCTCATTGCACATTTCTACTAGTGTATGAGAAGGCTACCCCACTCCACAGGTGATAAGTGCAACCTGATCGTAGTGCAGGGCGATATATTCAAATATTGTTTAAACATATGTGATGCGATCAAGCAAAATCAGTTGGAACTGGGCAATATTGATTTTGAGATATAGCCAAACAAAGGAAATATGTCTTTTTGTTTTCTATTGTTTTGGAAACTCTTTAACTGCTCATATCTTTAGAACTGATTACAATGGAGTTTTCCGCAAAATGCAACTTTGCAAATGTTTGTTACTATCCTATAAGAAACTGAAAATGTATTAATTCCGAGTTCCGACTGATTTTGCTTGATCGCATCACATATTGCTATGGTAATTAAACTTGTTGCATCATCACTTCTACGGCGAATTCATGAGCGAATAAATAGCTAATTTTTGAATATTGTGACTTTGTTAATCATTGTTTGGATCAATGTTGAAACAAATTATTTCAGGGTAGTACTGGAATGCCAAAAGCGACCGTTATGTCTTCACATGCGTTGTTGAACGGCGTGGCGAATATTGGCTTCGGGCGTGAAGATAAAAGTTTGCTTTATGATTTGGTAAGGATTGATCTCATTAAAATTTTGTATAGTTTAGGCTTTTCGTTGTGCATATATCACTTTCCCAGAGGTGTCAGAATTCTGTATTACAGAGAACCGCAATCTCAAAATAAATTATGTTTGGTATATTTTATGCTGATAATGTGGTATATTGTACTTTTAATACAAAATAACCTGTACACATTTATCGTGCTCACTTTTATTTCACTTAAATTGTGAAACCAATAATCTACGATCTTATAAGATGACTTTTTTAAATTAACCTTTTAATAGTACCCATTGTTACAGACTTGACATTAAGTTTGTGAATATTTCTTCATGAAGTGCCAAGAGTCTGGAAGGGGTATGAATACACCACACGGGCTAAATATTAATTGTGGTGGGTCGGGAGATGGCGTAAAAATGTGCTTTCCGTGAGTTTTTTTTTCATAATTTAGTGCATGTCCCCGCTGGTGTTAAACCTACGGTACAAAAACAACTGCGCGGATTCCTGGTTGTCCAATGTCCTGTTTATTTGTGTACAGTGAGTTTATAACACTTGCCCTAAGAAAGCGATTCAAACTTTTCGAGTGCATACCACTTTTAAGAGCCACCTTTAACCCCCCCACATTCAAAACTGGTACTCTCCCGACGAAATGTTTTTCCGCACCCTCTATAACCGCAGAAAATGTTAAATTGTAATAATACTACAAATGGAAAACGTATCAAACCTAACTGACGCTAAAATATAAACCCTTTAATTAACAATAGTCATAATTGCAGGAACTTGGAACCCTCATTTATTGTAAAATAAAGAAACAAAAAAATATTCTTATTTTGCGGTAAATTACACAGTAAAATTCTATTGAGAAAAGTGGCGGCGCTGTTTAATGAGGCTCATTATGACATCAATGCCCTGTTGCTATCAAAACGTTGCCATGATCGACTTGCAATTATCCCGACTTCACTGCTGGTCATCCTCAACAATGTTTGATGCAAACGCTATTTGGGTTCGGTTGTTATTATTATCTCGGTGGGTTTTTTTTCGGCCGTCCAGATTTCGGGCGATTGTCCATTGAGCCATGAATCTCCCTTTTTTCTCAAATTATATCGAACAGATCCCTCATCAATATTCAATAATGTTGCAATTTCACGGTTAGATTCCTTCACTATGATATGCGCCTATCATTTCCTTCTGGTGATCGGTAATTTTTGGCATTTTGAGCCTGATCTGATGTTAAAACTGAGCAATTTTAGAAGTCGAAATTAAACTATAATGCGCTGCTAGATAGGATATCCCTGCAGTGAGGCTGCATGATATTAACTTAATTGAATTTATCTCTTTTGGATCGTGGCAAATAGCATAACCGCATAACAATTAATAACCCGTTGTAATCGGGGGATAGCTTTATTTCTCTAGTTTCACAATCCATAACCTTGAACATTTGTTATGCATTACATGTTTTAAAAAAGAGTTCAAATACCCCGGGCGCCATCTGTTGTTATGGTGGTCGTCAAGGACTGACGTCATAATTAGCTAATTAAGCACAGCGCCGCCACTTTTCCTATGGGGAGTTTGAACAGGTTTTTCATGAGATCATAATGAAGTTTGTTTCGTTATTTTCCAGCAATGTTTTGATGTTGAAAAGTTGATTAAAACTGATTAAACATGTTAAAGGTATTATAGATCATATTGAAGTAAATAAATAGGTTTCAAGTTTGTATTATTTTCTAAAATTTCAACAATTGTTACTGCGGAAAAACATTTCGTCGGGAGAGTACATTGCAAGAGCATTTATGTTCTGATCAACACTTATTGGTATTTACGTTAAGTACATAATATTATAACCTCAAACTTCAATGGATATGATAATATCATAACAATGTTCAGAAATTCAGAAATCCCCCCCCCCCGTACGAAACTTAAACTCAAAATCCTTAAATGCCCATTCAATGTTTTGCTCATGCGGACAATCGTAAACAATCATCAAAATTCAGATTTTTGTACCTTTAATTTTTATAGATGTGCTAACATAGCTTGCTAGTGCTTCAGCCGAAAGCTGTGTGTTTAAGACAAAATAAGGCATTTACATGAAATTTATATACTGATATATAGTGCATAAATTAGCAACATGTATTTGAATGGGCCCTCAACTTTAACAATACTGCCGTTTTACTAATGTTTTTGCCAATTTTGTTTCATGTCAAAAATACCCAATGACAATTTAATGACTTATCCTTCACTTTTTACATTCACTTGGATCACTGAAAGGGCCTTTAAAATCATAATTTTAGCTAATTCGCTACATAATGAGCACCATAATCAAACATTATTTGACACCAACTCCAGACACACCCCAATAAATAGTTAACCAGTGCGGTTTATGCAGACTCCTTTCATTAGGATTTAGTCTTGACACCTCGAGCAGAAATATTCCACTCTTAATGTTAAGTCTGTATTATAATGTTTGTTGTATATTTAAAATTGTAAAGTGTGGAATCAGGACATTTAATGCACGATCTTATAAGATACATCTAAATGGAATTCGTTTTTTGTCGATAGATCAATAGGGCAATTTGGACATAAAGTCGTCTTACGACATTAGGGCCTCCTTAGAGGCCCACGTTACTTAAAGAGCCAAAATTGCATATGGGGTTTCTTTGATCTCACCTCGCTATTTCAGGTTAAAATGTACAGAAACCATTCGTTTAGTTAATTCACTCATTTCATTCGGCTGCGAAGCAGGCAACTATAAAGTTTCTCCATGTATTACGGTTTGAAACCAAAGTGGTAATGGCATCTGGCAGTACAAATTTGTCGAGATCCCCCATCAGGTTTTGTACATAAGACAAGTAGGATGTTGTTGCCTTCCAGGCCTTTTTTTACCATGTTATGGGGTGTATAGAGCATATCTTCTGCATGGTTCATCTTCCTGGAATCTTAGTTGTCGTGATTTGACAGAGGTGATAAGAGGCACAGTGTTGGTGATGGTATAGATCCTTTCATTTAGTTTCTTTTCGTTTAGTTATGGGTAGAGAGTAACAGAATTTGGTAAAATCTGTAGGATTTCGTGCATTATGGCTTAATGTCTACATGGGATTATCAGATTGCTGTGATCACGACGATATGAATCGTTAGTCTGTAATTATGTGTACAGTGCTGTTGAGTCACGATTAGATTTACTGGAAGGAATTCAGGCCCGTAAAACTATCTGCAATACTTACCTTTGATAAAGTGGCATAGACTTCTTTTTGACATGGGGGATGGGGTTGGTAAACATTTCTTGGAAGTAAGGTGAATTAAGCTCCTTTTGTCTACATAAAATATAAAGTTGATAGTACACGTGCGCACAGGAAACATAGGTACACATATCTGCATGAAGATACAGGTGTTGGAAGCATCTCTGATATGTAAACCATCGTAATGATCATCCGAAATTATGGGCGGCCATGAGGGCCAAAAGGGTCTCAAAATCACACACGGGTCTCAAAAGTACAATAAGGTCTCAAAAACACACAAAGGTCTCAGAAATAAACACACAATAAGGTCTCAAACGTATAATAAGCTCTCAAAAACACATAAAGGTCTCAGAAATAAACACACAATAAGGTCTCAAAAGTATAATAAGGTCTTAAAAACAGAGAAAGGTCTCAGAAACAAACACACAACAAGGTCTCAATAGTACAATAAGGTCTCAAAAATAGAGAAAGGTCTCAAATACAGAGAAAGGTTTCAAAAACAGAGGAAGGTCTCAAAAACAGAGAAAGGTCTCAAAACAGAGAAAGGTATCAAAAACAGAGAAAGGTCTCAAATACAGAGAAAGGTCTCAAAAACAGAGAAAGGTCTCAAAAACAGGGAAAGGTCTCAAAAACAGAGAAAGGTCTCAAAAACAGAGAAAGATCTCAAAAACAGAAAAAGGTCTCAAAAACACGTTAAGGTCTCAAAAACACGTTATGGTCTCAAAACACGTTATGGTCTCAAAAACACGTTATGGTCTCAAAAACACGTTATGGTCTCAAAACACGTTATGGTCTCAAAAACACGTTATGGTCTCAAAAACACATTATGGTCTCAAAAACACGTTATGGTCTCAAAAACACGTTATGGTCTCAAAAACACGTTATGGTCTCAAAAACACGTTATGGTCTCAAAACACGTTATGGTCTCAAAAAACACGTTATGGTCTCAAAAACACGTTATGGTCTCAAAAACACGTTATGGTCTCAAAACCACATTATGGTCTCAAAATCACGTTATGGTCTCAAAAACACGTTATGGTCTCAAAAACACGTTATGGTCTCAAAAACACTTTATGGTCTCAAAAATACGTCAAGGTCTCAAACCAGGTATTACAACCGACCGGTCTCAAATACAGAGAAAGGTCTCAAAAACAGAGATAGGTCTCAAAAACAGGGAAAGGTCTCAAATACAGAGAAAGGTCTCAAACACAGAATGGTCTCAAAAACAGAGAAAGGTCTCAAAAATAGAGAAAGGTCTCAGAGACATATACCTCAGAGACATAGACTGCACATAACGGTCTGTTGACTTTGTAATACCTGATTTGAGACCTAGACGTGTTTTTGAGACATGAACGTGTTTTGACACCCTTTTTGGCACACACGGCCGCCTATAGTATTCCTCGGCGTTGACCCTTTTGACCCCGACGGCCGCGCCGTGAGTGCCAAAAGGGTCTCAAAAGTACGTCTTGGTCTCAAAAACACATCTTGGTCTCAAAAACACGTCTAGGTCTCAAATCAGGTATTACAACCGACCGTATATATGCAGTACCGCATACAGTACTGCAACATCCGCTTGCAGTCCCGCATGGGGAACTGCCATATTTTTGGTGTATTTCCGTATGGGGAACTGCAATATGTTTGGTGTATTTCCGCATGGGGAAATGCAATTTTTGGTACATTTCCGAATTGGATGTATTAATCAAAAGTTTAAGTCAAATGGCTACGTGCTTTGACATGCAGTTAAAAGGGCATTTCGTGATCCACAGCCTCATCCCCCACTTTTTCAACAAAAAAAAGGTTGAGATTTTTATACCATTGGGAACTTTTGGCTACATAATGTTTATGTACTAAATATTTCTTGCAGATTAATTCATTTAGCACAAATATCGTGACATGAAAAATGATCGTGACATGAAAGAATTTTGTTCTGGTACCGGTATACCAGATCGAAATTACAACAGTGGCCTATGGAGCAGTGTAATACACATAATCATGCATAACTCGCAAACGCAAAATCGGATTGAAATTTTGTGAATAAGCTTTTTTCGTGGATATCTACTTAAAAATGTCATAAAAAAAGGATGTTAGGATCACATGCTAAATTAAGTTACTAAGGTCGTCACAATATAGGCCCTATCATACTTATTGGGTTAGATGGTTTGTTAATATCTACACCACATTTTGCCATACTGCATTTTGGAAACGCTTGCTGTTAGAATAAGAAAAATTTTAATTGTAATTATTGCACATTCTAGGGAAGCGTGGTTACCTTTTTAAAATAACCGAATGAGAGGGTTTTCAAGAACTGTCAAAACTGAAGCATCCTCTGTATAAAAGAAAATATGAATATTAACTGCACATCATATATAACGATTCGTGATACCCAATTGTGGCACATTTGATGTCGTTTTATGAGGCAGAGAATTTTATTTCAATTTTATATACGCCAAAATATTTTTTTAATTGAGCGAGAATGGCGATAGAAAAAACGTTGAAAATTCCATGTATAAATTACATTAGACCCAACCAATGATAACTGTTTCGTTTTTATGGTAATCTAATCTTTTATTTCCTGAAATAAAATTAGGGGTCTAATGTGGATTAATTGTGTAATTGATGAAAACATCGACGTGTATAAAAGAAGCTACAAGAAAAATGGTAGGCCACGCCACATTGATAATCTACGCTTTTAGTATACGGCGAGTTCGTAGCGCACGTGTGAATCAAAATCGATTATACTATTGTGCGTGTATAGCCTCATTCATATTTCTGTATATAAAACACGCAGTTATCAACAATTGAGCGCTATTAATACACATTAATGTTTTTAAACAAATACAATTCCAAAATATGGTACGTTTTCTGTATTTGCTTGTCACGTGGTATGTTGAAGTAATGAAGTTGCGAATATATTTTTAAATTTTCATCATGACACCATCAAGCCTTGATAGCCGAGCGGTCTAAGGCGCTGAAGTCGGACTGACGGGGTTTCGGACTGGGGTCTACACAGAGAGCTATACAAGGTTTGAGAAGTGTTCTTAGTCAATTTTGGGGTGCTGATTCAGAATCTATGATTTTTAGGAATAAATTCAGTACAAACAGAATTATTTGCTCTAAATCATAAGTGCTTTATATAAATGACAAGAAGTAATGCTCTTTAGCTGTAAGTTTAGAGGGCTTGTCACAGTTCCCTCAGGCCCGTAGTACGCAGGAATTTTTTGGAGGTGCTGATTTTGAGAAAGTGCACTTTTTTCAGAGGGGTGATATTGTGAAAAGTGGAATTTTCACCTTTTTTGACCAAAAAAGCGTAAAAAAACCCTGATTTTTTTGCTTGCTATGCTCACAAAAATGTGATATTTTGGTACTTTGTGTATACTTGTGCAAATTTGGGGGTGAATGTGTGGTCGCACCCCTCCCCACTCCCCCATGTACAGGCCTGAGTTCCCAAGGTCAAAAGAGCTAAAATTTTCACTTTCATGGCTGCTTTGTTATGATTCTGTTGATATTCCTTAAATCAATTAAAAAGTGACAGACAAACAACCCAACTTTTAATGTTAATTATGCATATTCAAAATAATACGGGCACTGCTAGTAAAATTTGATAATTTTAAACAACAAATGTATTAATAATTCTAAAAATGTAACACATGCTTTAGGTTTTACAACTTTGTGTATTTTTGTTTGAATCATACATGTATACTGACCACATGTTGGAATACTTGTGTGTGTTTAGAAAAATAAAGTGACTATAAATAAGAATACAATTTAACATGTATCTATGTGTTTGTTTTCATGGTGACTGGTGTAAGGGCTGATCAATATTAGCAAAGTTAATTGTTGAGCTTTTTTAATGGCAAGGGGTGAAACAAGAAAAAAAAACCACATTTATAAGGAAAACTATTTTAAGCAAAATATGTCAATGTTTTTGAGCTGAAAACAATTCATAAATTGCCTCAAAATATTATCTTTGTGATGCTTTTTATCTTTCACATTTACCCCTTGCACAAAGAAGACTTTTTTTCTGTGGTGTAAAACAGGCATTGATTTTTGCCAAAAACTGAGGGTTTCAGTGAAGTTTTGTTTTGATGAGGGGAGGTGCAAGTTGTTTTGAAAATGTCCAAATTAGTGAATGCAATGCCTGCTGCTGAATTCCAATAAAACTCAATTTGTTTTTTGAAAATAAGATTAATCCTCCACAGTGATATACCAACATGGATATGGGGTGGACCCTGAGTGATCCCATGTTCCAAATACCTGGACAAAATTGATAAATCTTCTCAATAGACCCATTTCATACTAAATTTCTATTCAATTCATTTACACCTCTAGGCGCCTGAACTTGTCAGGGGTGGTGCAATAAACTGTACCCCGGGGCCGGGGTGGTGAATTATAGGGGGGGGGGAGGCAAAGCTTTTTTGGCAGGTCGAAAGGGCGTGTCAAGTAATTTTTTGGCAGGTCGAAAGTGTGGGGGGGGGGAGCAAGCAATTTTTGGCACATTTATTTGGGCAACGTTTCTATATTACACCCTAAAAGGTGTAGGAAAACGTTAGGAACGTGTTCAAATATGCAAAATTTCTTTTCAATCGCATTATATGATAAGACATTTTAAGTCCAACTTGTAATTTTGTAAGAAATTGTCTAACACAAATTGTCTTAGTTTTTACAACTTACAACCGCAAGCAATTTGAGAAACATTTTGGCTGCAGTGATGCAAAGTTGGTCTGGTCTATTTTCCAAAAGAAATTAAGAAAATGTTGAGAACAAAATGACCCATCCATATGCCTATATACCGAAATTCCCCATGCGGAAATACACCAAAAAATATTGCAGTTCCCCATGCGGAACTGCACATCCCGACCTGCATCGCCGCATGCGGAAATGCAAACTGGGATATGTAGTTCCTCATGCGGAAGTGCGTGACGGAATGTGTAGTTTCGCCTGCTGATGTGTGCAGTATAGTACTGCATGCGGTACTGCACATATAACGGTCGGTTGTAATACCTGGTTTGAGACCTTGACGTATTTTTGAGACCATAATGTGTTTTTGAGACCATAACGTGTTTTTGAGACCATAACGTGTTTTTGAGACCATAACGTGTTTTTGAGACCATAACGTGTTTTTGAGACCATAACGTGTTTTTGAGAACATAACGTGTTTTTGAGACCATAACGTGTTTTTGAGACCATAACGTGTTTTTGAGACCTTTTTCTGTTTTTGAGACCTTTCTCTGTTTTTGAGACCTTTCTCTGTTTTTGAGACCTTTCTCTGTTTTTGAGACCTTTCTCTGTATTTGAGACCTTTCTCTGTTTTTGAGACCTTTCTCTTTTTGAGACCTTTCTCTGTGTTTGAGACCTTTCTCTGTATTTGAGACCTTTCTCTGTTTTTGAGACCTTCTCTGTTTTTGAGACCTTTCTCTGTTTTTGAGACCTTTCTCTGTATTTGAGACCTTTCTCTGTTTTTGAGACCTTTCTCTCTTTTTGAGACCTTTCTCTGTTTTTGAGACCTTTCTCTGTTTTTGAGAGCTTTCTCTGTTTTTGAGACCTTTCTCTGTATTTGAGACCTTTCTCTGTTTTTGAGACCTTTCTCTTTTTGAGACCTTACTCTGTGTTTGAGACCTTTCTTTGTATTTGAGACCTTTCTCTGTTTTTGAGACCTTTCTCTGTTTTTGATACATTTCTCTGTATTTGAGACCTTTCTCTGTAATTGAGACCTTTCTCTGTATTTGAGACCTTTCTCTGTATTTGAGACCTCTCTGTTTTTGAGACCTTTCTCTGTTTTTGAGACCTTTCTCTGTATTTGAGACCTTTCCCTGTTTCTGAGACCTTATTATACTATTGAGACATTGTTTGTGTGTTTTTGAGACCTTATTGTACTTTTGAGACCCTTGTGTAGTTTTGAGACTCTTTTAGCCCTCACGGCCGCCCATACGAAATGCCTGGGTAATTCACGGTCAACATCGTGATTTCATAAAGTCTATATACCTGTGTTGAAGGTGGTCAATCAAGGTTGACTTGACTCCTACTATCAAAATATAACATTCCTATTTTATTTTACAGAAATCAGCCAGATTCGGAGATGCATTTTCTTTTGTAGCGTTTTCATTCGGAATGTATGCACCACTTGCATTAGGACTTACTTCTGTCGTTTTCCCTAAATTCAACGCAGAGACTATGGCTAAAGCTATACAGGATGAAAGGTACTTAACAATAAGATTCACAAAGGTTTAATGCCACAATGGAAATTTTGATATAAACATCTCAAAAAAGTAACCAACCCCCTTAAATAATGGCCATTATTCAAAAACGGGCGATTGTATAACACCTCATTAATTGTAGCAATTCACTAAATTTTCATTTAAATCATTGTAACCCAAGATTTGAAGAAAAAAAAGGTAAATTATATTGATTAGTATTCAGTATAATGGAAGGAAATCTTTGTAATGATATCTGAGTGTTTTTATATTGTTGTAAGTGCAACTTTCAAATCTGGAATTCACTACATTAAATTGGCCGGTGTTTTTTATTGTTTTCTGGGCTATCGTACGCGTTTTACAGATTTGTAACAATAGCCTGTTTTTGAATAATGGCCTCAGATCATATTTTCTTTTACATTCCGCGTAGCCAAATTGAATCTGTCGTTCTCATATAAAGGATATCATCTTATTATTTCTTTGCCGTGTGCATCATTGATCATAAAATTACAGAAATTCATTCAGATGATATTAACAGTGATACTGGTACCACTCAAGAAATACGCATAAACTTCACTGCACCCAGCGTCAGGAAGCGGATTATCCCCCTGTTTTGACAATTAACAGATACTTACCAAATCCAAGTAATTTTTAACATATCATGCCCAGATGTCTTCACTATTCGGACCTCTTAGTCGCGATCCCATCTCATTATTTAGCCTCATAGGGTTTTTGGAGTGTAAAAAATATTCCATCCAAATCTGTGTGAAAACTGTCATGTATTGTAATAAATGCATACCCGGCAGTTTCAAGTCACCATTTCTAACGAAGTTATTTTTTTTTATTATTTTGTAATGCACTGACTTTATGGGGTTATTTTTATCATTATCTTTGCAGAGTTACAATGGCAGTCTTTCATATCCATCATGTTCACGACCTATTGAATGTGCCCAATTTAAGAGACTATGATTTTTCCAGTTTAGACATACGTAAGTTGAAAAAACAGCATTTGCTAATTAAGGGGGAAGAATACCCTGATTTTCATCAGTACCCCTCTTCTTTTTTTTCTTGCAAATTTATAAAGTACATTAATATATTCATCACCTCATGTCCTAAACTTATCAAATATATCTACATACAAAGTGCTTTTAAACCCATTTTAGTAAATCATTTTAGCCCTATATATTTTTTGTTTACTGTATCCTAGTGACTCAAATGTATGTTTCATAACAAACCATAATTTATTCCATTCAACATGTTCAAGTAGGGTACATGAATAGAATACACTAAATCCTTTGTTATACTTTCTATAGAAAATCCATGCAAAATGACAGTTAATATTAACACTGAATAAATTAAATAAACACTTACACAATGGATGCATAGTCATTAGTCAATTTAATACTATTATGTGTTGTTAGGAGATGAAAAGGCTATTAGGTCACCGTATGTCAGGTTATAGGTTCAGGTCAAATTTAAGCATCAATTTTGAATACACATGTGAGAGTCTGTGATATCATAATGAGGCATAAGTTTGATATTCTGTCTTTAACTGGATATATATCGAGAAGTGCAAGGTGGATATACTAATATACCTTGGGATGTAAATGGTGAGTACAATTTAGAATGTCTAGTTGAGATGGATTTCACAAATGAATATAAAATAGTTACCAAAATCACAAAAGTTAAGCTTACGGAAAACTACCCAATATGGTGGTGTAGGTGACAGGAAATACAATTTTTTTCAACATTGCTGTAGTATGGTTGTGGTACCTGTTACCTATGGCTTAATTAAGTTTCTGTGAAATAATGTCGCAAGTTAAAAATACAAAATATAGCTCAACATTGAAAATAGAACATTTTAACCGGTTCCTTTTTTGATAGTTGTGGAGCACCAAGTTCATGAAGTCATAAAAGAAATCAGGAACCACTTATTCCCATTTTACATATCAACTTTATTTCCCTAATGTGTTAGCAACACATATCCAAAATTTTAACGAAATCAGTTTTCCAAAATGAAGTGAATTTAAATCATCAGTGATGTACCACCTTTTGGCTTCTACTTTTAAAAGCATGTAAGCTACGTTGATACCGATGTCACTAATAATTTTTTTTTTTTAATTTTTTCACAAAATGCAAAAAAATGCAAAAAAAAAATCAATGGGTGTAGTACCCCCTTCAGTGAAGTATGCGTTTAATTAATGTTCATTTGGAAAAAATTTTTATCACGCCCTCAATGCATACGTTTAACAGTCGTTATGCATCCTAATTTCAGTGAATATCGGCGGTAGTGTTATTCCGTTCGAAATGAGGCAAAATGTGAAGAAAATCTGCAAGAATGTAGTTGTAAGTATCACGTTATTCGTTATCGACCGGCACAACATTTTTGGTCCTATAGTGCTATCGGTGCCCGAAGAGGTACCGATGACACTTTTGATCGTACCCTTAATATTTGTACAGTGCATTTGTTTGTTTTTTATTTAAATGCAAAACAATAACAGTATGCAACTCTTAATTAATATGCTTGATACATTTTATTAAATCTCCAGGGAACGATGGTAAGAGTCATCGGTACCTAACCGGGCACCGATAGTTCTATAGGACCAAGTTGAACGTGGTGCCTAAAACAGCTACAATGTTAAATACAAAACTCTGATACTAAATAATTCTTAATATTTGTATTAATTTACTTGTCCGGTTTCTTTGTAATTAGCTCACATTTGGCATGACAGAAACTTTTGAGACACTCATAAGTCATCCTTTCGACCCAGTGGAGAAGCAAAACGCAGCAGCGATGTATCCTATAGGTGGATTAGAGGTAAGGACCGGATAAAATTATTATGGCAAATGAAGACCTGAGCGCAAGAAGACTGTAAGGCCACTTTTGACAAAATTGAGTTACAGGTGGGTTTGAAGTTATATTCTTTTACATTTGGCCCCCTCCCCATAGGGGTCATGTGAAGGGTCAAGATGGGGTAAAAAATGAACAATTGTCCATCCCCAATGTCGTCAAGAGACATGTAAAATTACTCGTCTCGTCACAACGATTACGAAAATATACATTATAATTTATCACACATTTTGAGCTCGGTTTTTGGGGGTCACTACAGGTTAAAGGTCAACTGAGGTCAAATTTTAAAACAACCTTCAAATTCAACAAACAAGGTGTCAAATTGCTCGTCTTTGCACATAGATTACCAATAGGGTTATATATTTCCAACATCTGCATTCAGTTTTGAGTTTTAGGCTTTTGTTTCAATCCGAGTTTTAAGTCCAAAAATGATAAATGTATCAATATCGATCAATATCACAGATATTTACTTGGTTGATATATAAAAATGATTCCTCTTGCATATACCCATGTACCTGAGAAGTATCAATATTATGGCTTGTTTTGTTTCCAAATTATCTTATTTAAAAAAGTTTAAACCATCATATCTCAAAATGCCAAATATAGACTTACGGTCTTCTTGCGTTCAGGTCTTCAAATAATCCTGACCCTAATCATTTCCACGCTACCAAGTGGCAGCTATGATATACGTGTAAAATATGATTTAAGAAAAACAAAACTGGCTTGAAGCTAAAATGGCCCCATTTACGGTGAGTTTTATAGTGCGGTGGTAAGTTTCAAAAAGTCTTGTTATATTCAATATTAATTTATGTCTTTGACTATGTTGTTTTATTTCTGTCAGGCAAAAAATGTTGATGACTGTGGATGTATTGTACCTGTTAACACAAATGGGGAGCTCCACATCCGAACATTTTCTGCTTTTCAATACTATGTGGGCGATGAGGAGAAAACAAGAGAAATGAAAGACAATAATGGCTGGATTCATACCGGGTAAAATACGCATATCTTATAATAATGTTTTTTGGTATGTATGTAATCTCTAATAATAGATTGCAAAATACATAATTGTTCATTGTTTGGAAATCATTCCAGGGGCAATTGCAGCATTATTATAGTGTACTCATTGTATCATAGTTTGTATTATAAGCATTTCTCTATATATCTTTAACACAATAATAAGCAATAATACACAGTGATAATCTACTAAACTGTGACCTCGTCCATTTAATCGTTTTAAATTTAAATTCATCGTCGTAAACTTTGCATAGTGACGAATAGCTAGTCGTGTTTCTGTGAATATCATTCCACAACTAATTCTTTTTGCATTTTTCTCAAAAATTATAGTGCATTGGTGACAAGTAAGATATGTATATTATAGGGCAAGGACTACAACTACTGCACTGGAAATTTTATTTCAGCACAGACAACAGTTGTGGAGTTACAGTCAAAATGAGGGAAACCAATATTTGATCAATAAATCAATAACTACTTGCCTTGAGTTGCTGAATTTTCAGTACAGTAGTTGTAGTCCTTGCCCCTATAATAAACATTATCTTACCTGTCACAAATGCGGTATAATTTTTGAGAAAAATGCAAAAATAGCCACACAATTGGCCAGGGGTGTAGTATCCCTTAAATTAGAGAACAATATTAGACGGCACTGTAAATGCCGCACTCTGCAATAGCTCTGAAATTACATTAAATACAATCATATTACTTTTAATTAATCTACTTTTACATCTACCTTACAAGTAAAGAATTATCATTTTCCTCATAAAACTCGGAAAGTGAATACGTTATTATTTAGAATGCTGAGTTAATATAACGATTAATATCATTAACCATCAATGCAACTAAAATAGCAAGTCAACTAGACTCACAATATATTATCTAGCAGATCCAAGATAAGTCCGTTTTCATCTTCTCCCGACTGATGGCTAATCATTTGTTATAATTCATATTCAATATCTATTTTCCAGTGACTTAGGTGTCATGGACGAAGATGGATACATCCAAATATGTGGGAGAAAAAAGGTTAGCGCATTGCATAGCTGGATTCCAATCCACATTTTGCAACATTTTTAGTGTGTTACCAAAATGTTTCATTGTTATCCAATAACTTATTATTCAGTCCAACAAATCATTTGCCATTACAAAAAGTCCGAGGACATCTCCGAGACACTGTGCGTGGGGAATTGACTACGTACAAATCAGACACTTTATCGGTTAGGCTAACTGCACGTATCCACTCATTTCGAAAGCCGTATCTTGCTAAACAAATGTTATCTTCATATTACATGCAAAAATAAATTTAAAAAAACTTTTAAAAATCCGACACACGTACATGATGTAATTTCAACCAAGAATTTCAATGTTTCGTAGTGAATCAAGGCCCAACAATACATGGTACCATGCATTCAGCGCTGACATTTAAAAAAGGCTGTGTGCTACCATTAATATTACAGTCCATTTATGAAAATGTCAAACTCACACGTATATTTGAGACAAATTTGGGCTTCATTCTGGTATTTTTCCTACACATACCATGCAATATTAATAAATATTGGTCGGAAATCACCCAGTCGAGCCAACCTTATAAAATTTTGCCTTCTGCTTGGCTGATCGATATTGCATATCATAGCATATCATATCATAGCATAGCATAGCATAGCATAGCATAGCATAGCATAGCATAGCATAGCATAGCATAGCATAGCATAGCACATCATATCATAACATAGCATAGCATAGCATAGCATAGCATAGCATAGCATAGCATAGCATAGCATAGCATAACATAGCATAGCATAGCATGTACACATTCCAGCAAAGGATTTGAACCGGTGTCCTTCATTGTAATCAGTAGGCACATTCTCCGATAAAGTGTTCAAAATGCCAAATATGTGTCGCCCATAGTGTCAAGTCGTATTCAGATTTGTTTCTTCAGAAAGAAATAACTTTTATTAATATAACTTATACTTAGGAGTTGCTGTTTAAAATGTGTGAGACTAGAGGTTGTAACATGCCTAGAAAGTATAAAACAATAAAGCTGATTATGCATGTCCATTGTTTTCCTCCATGTCGCCAGCCAAGGTGTGTTCAGTATAACGTGTCCCTGCTCTCTAAACATGCGCGCACATAATGGATTATAGGTACTTTTCATTAGCTGGTATCATGCCCTAAATTATAAAGTATAAATCATCACAATACAGATTATTAAATTTTTCCAACAGGTCTTTCAGACTATGTCGCCAATATTGTTCACAGATACGTTACCATATTTCTAATGGATAACAATCTGTGAAAATAATTGGCTAGATGAATGTTCTCATATGTGATGGATCAAGCAGGCTCCATAGTTATATTATATATGTGGAACAAAACACAATGGTTTCAAAGTAAAAAAAATCAGGTCTATTAATGGCAAAAAGTCCTGACGTTACGTTCATGCCTTCACAGATACGTTACCTAAATTCTACTCTCCTCGGAAAAAACGCTGTGATAAATGAAGCCAAATACCATATCAGAGACTTTAGTACATTGGGTGATGACTGATCAAGTATGGGTATTAAGTCGGTCAGTTTTTACACTTGCACGATTAAGACAAAGATGGGAAACGGGTTTCACAGATACGTTACCACTGATACGTTACCCCCAATACGTACAAGTAATATTGCTCAAAAATGAAATATTGTGGAAAAATCACCCATGCATTGTTTTGTGTTCTTAAACTATTAAAGTTTACGATTCTGAATGAATTTTATGAATTCTTTGTGGTTGGCATTTTGTCATTCCTGAGACCAAACTTGGACGCTTTAACGGAGAATGGGCCAGTAGCGCAGTACAGTCCATCCGATCAAATGCTGTCATCAAATACTTTGATTGTCGTGCATTTGCTATGTGTGTATACGAATATATCGTTATGAACACGGCAGAGTGCCGAATACGCAAAATTGCTGTTCTGAGTAAACGGCGTCTAAAAATTTAGAACATTCGTGACCACTCATTCGAAATGTATATTATAGAAGTGAATGTACACGAATTATTTGCAATACTTGCATGTTCAAAAACAATCGATATATCCCTCAAAACTGTATAAAATACGATAGAAAGCATGTAACTTTTACGGTAAAATACCTGACAACTGGGTTTCCAACATTCTACCGTTAAAATTACAGTTGTTGTCGTAACTAAACGCTGCGCATTATACGAAATAACATTTAAACACAATCTGTCAGGACAATACAGCTATTACTTTTTAAAAAAATTAGAAGATGCAACACTTTAACACACACAAAATAATCAGTATCCATATTGGGGCAGGTTGTTTATTCTTATTCTACACCTCAGGTATCACCATAAAAGCAAAAACTGTCGGTCATACCCAATTCTTAGTCAGTGGGAGTGGTTTAGTTCGTAGATACATTTCTGATTGGACAATCGCATGATTTCGGGTGCTGTCTATCAGGCCGTAGACGACCCCACGTCATCATGCATCTTGATAATGCGTAACACGCGTGTAGAGGTGCGCGAATGTATCGCGCTGGATGCGTAGACTAGTGCGGAATACGCGAACGCGCTAGCAGTACGCGCAACAGAATACGTGAAGTTGTAAACAAGTTTCGTTCATTTTATAATGAGGGGAGTTTTTATGACGGTAACTTAGTTTTTGCTTTAAAAAATTGTTTACAGTTATTAAAATAATATTTAACTGACTAAGAATGAGAATAGGCGATAGGAATTTTTATTTTGCCTATCCTCTACCTATGATAGACGACAGGCAGGTCCAATATTTTTATCGTAGTGGATACCGGCTGCGCCGGCATCCACTACTCAAAATATTGGACCTGCCTGTCGTCTATCACACGGTAGAGATAGGCAAAATAAAAATTCCTATCGTTTATTCTCTAATTGTACCTCACAATCAAGTTTTACCTGACTATTTGGGCTATTCCTCCTTCTGGTGATTTTTATCGGCTATTCTAACGGGCTCATTATAGTAGGACAGATCAACACTCAGTCGTTGTTCTCATAGTAAACGTGTTTGAGAGAAAATTCTGTATAGATTTTGTCACTTTTTAAATGGTATCTTTTGTTTTTATTCAAATTGGTATTAACTTTGGAAAATAAAGTCCTATCGTGGCAAATGAGGTACCAAAATACGCCGAACGAAATTCTCCGTGCATCTATTAACCTCCTCATTATTTGGTAAATTAGGTTTTGTGTCTTTAAGATATTGCTTTTGTTTTCGGTGTTCGGATAATTTTGTGGGCAGTTTAATGGTCCAAGAAGGCATTGAGAAAACCAGTATTCATATAAAATGGTCCATAGTTCATTGAGCGAGATTGTGTGGATATTATTGAAGTGAATAGATAAGTCAAAACTCTCAGTTTCGCTTTCTCATGTAATCGAGTGAATTATGTTTGCTTTACGTATGTTATAAGCCGTTACAATATACTTTTATTTTCGATAAATCAGTTCAATTTACAAATTTACATTCATTTTCCTTCTAATTTGAATTTGGAAATAGATCAAATATCTTATCAGTCATCAGTTAGCGTCACAAAGACGACTCCCTTAATAGCTCTATATTTAGATCTACTGAAAAACATCACTGCACCTGTCAAGTATCAATAGCCAGGAGTAATATAAGGTCCACAGCTTCCCCCTAATAGTTCCCCTAACACTTTTCAGAATAAGTCAAAAAATATTTTACGAAATGTGCACATGTAAAACGATATGTATAGCCCTATTTGTTTTACACATGTGGATCAATTTACATTGTCACACGTCATTGCGTTCAGTCACAATGGTTTATTGTGTAAGAAAAGAGACCATTTTAAAAGTGGCACTTGAGTCCATAGCAGTCAGGGTTTCTTTATAACAAACACATGAATAGACCTGGCCTACTGTATTGTTTGAGAGCTGACTCCTATGGACTCAGATGCAACTGTTTTTAAAAAGTATTTAGGTGGAACTTATAAGTTGTGGACTCTATAGTTGTGTTTACTTTTAATTCAGGATCTTATCATTAAACAAGGCACGAACTTGGCACCTGTTGAACTGGAAAAGAGGCTGTACCAACATCCACGTGTTCAAGTTGCTGTGGTAGGTATAAAGATTAGCATTATAACACATAATGGACAGCGAACTTCATGAGCATTTTGTATACAATTGTGTGTCTATATCAATTTCGCAGTAGATTCTTTTAGCACAATCTGGAGAAGAAATATAAAATTTAAAAAATCAATAGGCTTTCATGTTTTTGAAGCATCGGTGATAAATAATTGCGTTGCTTTCAATAAAATTCCCTTTAATACAAGAGGTATATAACATAATTTATATGCACGACAATGGTACATAATTTTATGTCCATGGAGTTTATTTAGTCCCAGTTTTTGTGTATCTTATCGGTATAGCAAATTGGGAACAATGCTACAATGATTATCAGTCCGGTCCGACTGCCTGATCAGGAAGTACTGCCGAATCAGGCAGCATGTTGTCGAGTTAGGCAACACAGGCTTTGGTAACCCTTTCGAATTCGACAGACTAAGGACTAAATTGTTCATGGTGATTTTATAAAAGATCGGGGGAAATTTTACTTTGACACACATGAGCTACATGTAAGTTGACAATTTTTCACAGGGCGAAAAAAAATTCCACCGGGAGAAAAATAATTTAAATAACAAAACAATTTCTAACGGTTTTAAAAAAATTTGATTTAAATATGCAAATTAACTTTATTTTAATTAAAATTGATGAAAAATTACTACTAATTGTACATTCATTGATAATTTTATATATTTTAACTACTTCTTTACTCTAAACCAAGAAATAACGGTATATTAAAATATGCTCTATTTGAAATAGAGCATTGCATTGTGGGATACCATACTGCCTGACTCGGCAACATATCACGATATTGCCTGATTCGGCAGTACTTCCTGATCAGGCAGTCCGACCGGACTCATTATTATCAAGCTGCACCCTGTTATGTCTCACAATGTACATATTGCGTTACATTTCAGGTTATTGGTTTGCCTGATGCACAAGTAGGGGAAGAGATCTGCGCATGTCTTATGTAAAGAATGGTTTTTTTTTACTATGTACATTGTTTTACATTTCAGGTTATTGGTTTGCCTGATGCACGAGCAGGGGAAGAGATCTGCGCATGTCTTAGGTAAAGAATGATTTGCTTAATATTCATAGTATTGCTTATGTGTTCAGGATTCTACTTCAAAATGTTAACAGTTTCAAAGTAACTATAGGCAATGCCATAGGTTAATCGCGTTTCAGTTTTGACAGCATTGCCACAGCCAGCCTACTGTAAATACAACTAAACAAGAATTAACTTGTTTGTTTCATTTGCCACATAAACGGTTCCCAAAAAGTAAGCCCCCCTAAGACATCTTGGTATGATAAAAAAAATACTTGATCAATTCTGTTGTTTTAAACTTTGGGCTCCTTGGTGTGCTTTTTAACCAGATTTGAGCAACTTTGAAATTTGAAATGACGGACATTTTGAAAATATCCCAACGGTTTCCATGTTAACATTTAAAATATCACTCGGTCCAAGGAACAAATTGATACCGCTAGCGGAGGATTTGGGGTTGATGCATGGGGGGCCTCATGGACTAAAATGAATTGCCGTGACTTGCGTTACACAAAAATACACTGCCCAAAAATACACTGCGGCGGCTAGACTCTTGTATCTCTTCAATTCAGCGCAATCCCCTTCTTCTCCTAAAGCAGTTGACAGAATTCCATGAAATTTACTCAAACTGTTTATTGACTAATGTAGTTTAGGGGGTCTTCACAGATTTTGGACCAACCTTCATTAAGTGGGTCATGTTGGTCTTTTTAATTATTGCAGTCTCTGTATCGGCTATCAGTCACGCGATAAGAGCCTATACTGGTCGTAGGAATCCTGTATTATTCTTCACCGGCCATCTGACACGAAAACAACATGATGGCGAGCTCATGAGTGCCAGATGAGTTGCCAGGATTTATCCCGAGTTTGCCGCGCCGGCGAACGCCCAAACAGATTTTATCATTGTTTTATAGAGTGCCCGTCCTTTTCTAATCACCCACTATAAGTATAACTGTGCATTTGGTGTATAGGCAACTGCTACGATAAAGCAACACTATGGTTCTAATCCTTTTCATTCTTCACTATACATTACATGATATTAAATAGGCTTTCTAAGGATTATTACCAATCCCTGAAGCAGCCTATACTGGTCGTAGGAATCCTGTATTATTCTTCACCGGCCATCTGACACGAAAACAACATGATGGCGAGCTCATGAGTGCCAGATGAGTTGCCAGGATTTATCCCGAGTTTGCCGCGCCGGCGAACGCCCAAACAGATTTTATCATTGTTTTATAGAGTGCCCGTCCTTTTCTAATCACCCACTATAAGTATAACTGTGCATTTGGTGTATAGGCAACTGCTACGATAAAGCAACACTATGGTTCTAATCCTTTTCATTCTTCACTATACATTACATGATATTAAATAGGCTTTCTAAGGATTATTACCAATCCCTGAAGCAATTCCGTTAACCATGCAATGATTCTTTCAAGTCACTTTCAACACTTCGTCGGGTGTATTACATAGTGACGGATGTTAAACTTCGCCAGAAAAAACGTTTTTGAGTTAGACGCGATCAAAGAGTATGCCAATTTGTGATCAACCATAGCAGAACACTAACAAGTAAAATGCTCCAAATGTTGCTGTATTTAAAAAAAAACTAGTATCTAAAGTATCTTGAAATTTCTATCACATGAAGAATTATTCGCTATTAAATCAGTAAAATGATTGCAAAGTTATCCATCAGTATGTAAAAACGTGAAAACGTTGCACCCTAACATCCGTCACACATCCGTCACTATGTCTTGCGCCAACATCGTGCACGCTAATCTGGTCTCTCGTGTTGATCTATGGGCATCCGTCACACATCCGTCAGAATGTCTTACGCATAAAAGTCGGATCAAGGAAGGACTTCGAGGCATCCGTCGGTTCTTTTTTCATGATAAAACCGACTCGTCACGAGTGCCGACGACATACATGACATATTGTATTTGAGTATTTACTCCTGATCTTACTAGTTCTCACTCCCATGATATAGCTAGTCACACAAGCTGTAACATCTTTTTACAAAACGCCAATGATTGTATTCAGTTTTTACCAATTTACACTTTATTTTCTGTCAACTTGGAGCCGCCTCTAAACGTCTCTAAACATATTTTGATCATCTTTCAATAACCTACTCATTAAGAAGGGTTATATTTTCATTTTGTATTACTTAACCATCCCTTTTATATTGGAAAGTTGTGAAATAATGTCTCTAAATAATTGTCGAATCAACTCGAACCATTCAAAATTTATTGAAATGATATTTTACTAAAATAATGATCCATCGAATATCTGCTCTACGTAATCGTTTTTGGTATATACCCAGTTATCAACATCCGTCAAGAAATCATGTAGGTTTCAATGAACAATATCGAATTACCTACGTTGAAATTGCAAAATCATGTTTTTACATAGTGACGGATGTGACAGATACGCCATACAATTTAGTTGTTTTTTCGAGTAAACAGCGTTTTACATAGTGACGGATCTTAGATACGTCACTATGTAAAACGTCGGGTAATTCATATATCAACATCTGTCATTTGCATAATTAATTAACTAATTAATTATGCAAACTTGAGCTTCAAATCTTGGTAATATTATACTACTCCCTATTTAAAATACATTGGCCAATTTTCATAAAAATGACAAAAATCAACATCCGTCACTATGTAATGCACCCGAAGACTTGTATCCCCCTTGGCCAGGCCTACTTTTCTCAGTAGGCTTCTCAGTATTCAGTCATCGGCGCATGTGCTATCAGCCTTAATATTATCAGAACAATGTTATTATCGCACCAATGTCTTAAATATTATTTTGTATTAAATTTTGATTAAAAAAAAAAAAAAATTAAGACAAACTTGACAGATACGAAACCCTGAACAGCGCCATCCCGAATTTTAGCAGACACTCGCGCCTCCTTATCAGTTACGGCCATGATATTGTTCCGAGAGCCTGTCACCTATGCACATTCGATTCGGAACGTTTTCTGAACAAATTTGTAAGGTTGAGCTCCTATTCTATCGTTTTTATCAACACAACCAAGAGTCACTCAAATCCGGTTCCCTCGGAACGCCGATATATATATTTCGCTTAGGTACTACGGCTCCTTATACACGGCTGGACTTGTGGTCTTCTAAGACCATTGGGGTCAAACATCACGCATGAGATATTTTGGCTAAAAATGTGATTTTTACCAAAAATGCTTCTTCTCCTACAGATTATATGGTACATTATTGAGATTTGGACATTGACCTTGGCTAGAGCCGGGGCCTATGGGGTCCTCACAGATTTGGGGTCAAAGGTCATTAAGGGGGTATTTCTGGTACATAACCAAATACCTTCAAAATGCTTCTTTTCCTACAGATTATATGATACGGAAATGCGACTGACACATATTCATTGACATTAGCTGGTGTCTATGGGGTCCTCACAGATTTTGAGTTCAAGGTCATACATGGTCAACCTAAGGTCAAAAGGGGTAAAATTACAAAATTCGTCCAAATTAACTTTAAATTAGAATATATAATATTGATATGATTTAAAACAAAATGGAGGTTATTTCAAGGTCATCCAAGGTCAACAAAGGTCAAATTATTTTATTAGCTAGATTTTTTATTAAACTTTCCGGAGCAAAATATACCAGCAACGCTTTGGCACAGCTATGGGTTCGTCGGTCAGCCCGATTGTAGCGAACTTGTATATGGAGTGGAAGCACTCATCACCGCCACCCTCGACATCAAACCCAGGTTATGGAAGCACTTGAAATAGAGCATTTAAACCAAATCGACAAAACCGGTAATATTAAATTCACCTACGAAACAGAAGAAAACCAGCAAATTCCTTTTTTGGACACGCTTATTATCAAGAAATCTTAGTATATAGAAAGAAAACGCATACAGACCAATATTTACACTTCCAATCACACCACCCCCTACAACACAAACTTAGTGTCATCCGGACTCTCATGGACAGGAAAGATAAAGTTGTTACCGAGGAGAAAGAGTAACAGAGAACTTGAGGAACTTAGAATAAAGAAAGCTCTTTCGCGTTGCGGTTTCCCCGAGTGGTTTAAATCCGTTAAAAACCCCAGCGAGCCAAAAGCCAAAGATCAATCTCAAACCAAAAGCCGGGGGTTTGTGTGCTTACCGTATAAGCAGGGTCTCTCAGAAAAGACAAAGAGAGTATTAACGAGATCTGATTGCGTTCGCCTGCGACCGCGAGCATGCACAGCCAGCAGTGACAAATGAATCTGTGAAAACCCGGAAGTGATCCCTTAATTACCTTTGACCCCGCAAAAATATTACATAGTGCTTAGGATGTCATAAGGAGTATTCCTGGTGAATTTCAGCTTAATCGGAACTTATACATGGATTTTTTTTTTGTTTAATTTATGATTGACCTTTTGACCCTTTTAATGACCTTTCACCTCAATGAAAAAAAAAACCTTATGTACACCGACAAAATGCATTGTTCCAATTTTAATTTAAAAATTCTACTTTGTTTAATTGTCGAGATAAAAATTCTTAAAATTATTTAGGTTTTTGACCGGAAGTGACCCCTTAATGACCTTTGATCCCAATTCTGTGAAGGACTTTTAGACACTGGCTATAGGTGATGCATGTGTGTAAGTGACGTCACGATGCTATGTAATATGTGGGAGGAGTAGCATTTTAGTGAAAATCCAGGTTTTGGCCATTGACCGGAAGTGGATGACATTTGACCGGAAGTTGATCATGTGACATCTGTGGCACCACCAAACGGTTCTACTGACCAAGTATGGTCATCATACCTGAAAGCATGTGGCTACGATGGCTGATTATGATGTTGACAGAAAGAAGAAGAAGAAGAAGAACGCGGTAAAAACAATGCACAGCGCCGATGGCGGCTGTGCAACGAGATCTGATTGCGTTCGCCTGCGACCGCGAGTATGCACAGCCAGCAGTGACAAATGAGTTATGACCCCGAATCTGTGAGAACCGGAAGTGATCCCTTAATTACATTTGACCCCGCAAAATATTGCATAGTGCTTAGGATGTCATAAGGAATATACCTGGAGAATTTCAGCTTAATCGGAACTTATACATGAATTTTGATTTTTTTAAAATTTATGATTGACCTTTTGACCCCCTTAATGACCTTTGACCTCAAAATGAAAAAACCCTTATGTACACTGACAAAATGCATTGTTCCAATTTTAATTAAAAAATTCTACTATGTTTAGTTGTCGAGATAAAATTCTTGAAGTTATTTAGGTTTTTGACCGGAAGTGACCCCTTAATGACCTTTGATCCCAATTCTGTGAAGGACTTTTAGACACTGACTATAGATGATGCATGTGTGTAAGTGACGTCACGGTGCTATGTAATATGTGGGAGGAGTAGCATTTTTAGTGAAAATCCAAGTTTTGGCCATTGACCGGAAGTGAATGACATTTGACCGGAAGTTGATCATGTGACATCTGTGGCACGACCAAACGGTTCTACTGACGAAGTATGGTCATCATGCCTGAAAGCATGTGGCTACGATGGCTGATTATGATGTTGACAGAAAGAAGAAAGAAGAAGAACGCGGTAAAAACAATGCACAGCGCCGATGGCGGCTGTGCAAAGAAGCACGGTTTTCAGGCCAATTTCAAACCACACAAAATGCTTAGAAACCACCTTGTTCACCCCAAAAATAAACGGGACATCAAAACTACTGCAGATTGTGTGTACAAAATCCCCTGTTTAGGCTGTCCAAAATCGTACATCGGTGAAACCTCAAGACTCTTTGGCACAAGAATGAAAGATCATAAATCTGAATCGGATGTAGCTTCGCAAGAACCTTACACCAGGGCCCAACGTAAAACATCAGTTGAAAGCGCCCCCAAGAAATCTGCTTTTACAGATCATGTCGCTGAGGACAACCACGTGATTGGATGGGACGAAGCCAAAATAAGAGACATTGAAACCAACAGGAAAAGGAGACATATAAAGGAATCAATTTGGATACGAAAGATGGGGCAGGCTAATACACTCAACAGGGATTGTGGCAACTACTTCCTTCCGCACATATATGATCAGTTACTAACAGCGCCATTTACGTCAGCTACCAACAGGAAGCAACACACGAGAAAGGTCAAAGCTGATCATTCAATTTGAGAAAGTGCTGTGACACAGCACGAAACGTCATTGAGGTATGTCAACATCACCTACTTTATTGGATTTGTTAATTAATGTTAATCGGACAATCCTGATGAATCTATTTGCGAATTAATGCCTACATCTTTCACGAAAATGCAATTGTGTTTCAAATCTTTTCGAGGTCATCAGATGTCACTTCAAGGTCACGGCTGGACTTCGCAGCCTTACAGGGATGCAATATATCTAGTTAGTCCACCAGTTAGGTTGGACTCTTGTTTTTCAGCAGTTTCTGTTTAGTCCAGCCGAGCAACGACTCAGCGGTTTCTGTTTCTTTCTTTCTTCTGTCAACATTTGACATAATTGGCTCTAGCTCCTTTATTTTTTGACCGATTATAACCATTATTATGTTTTCAGGGTTATTAGGAGTTAAGAAAACCTAATAATGGTAATATTGGATGGCTTATTTCGCATGATACCATAACATATCGGATTCGTCATACAGATATCGAACTCGCCGTTGGCTCGTCCGATATTTTAATGACTCATCTGATATGTTATGGTATCATGCTCAGCCATCCAATATTATATCAAACTTGGGCAAAAGCTCTACGACCCCAGCCTTTACATTTGACATGACCCATTTGGGGTCAAACGTCACGCATGAGTAATTTTGGCCAAAAATGCTTCTTCTTCTACAGATTACATGGTAGAGTAATGAAACTTGATCATCGGCATCGGCTATAGTTGGGGTCTATGGGTAAACACATATTTGGAGTCAAAGGTCATTAAGGGGGTATTTCCGGCACATAACCTAATAACTTCAAAATGCTTCTTTTCCTACAGATTACATGGTACAGCGATACGACTGACACATATGCATTGACATTAGTTGGTGTCTATGGGGTAAACACAGATTTGGATTTCAATGCAGGGGTCATGCAGGGGTCAAATAGGGTTGATTACTGAAAATCACCTTAAAATTCACTATTTGCTGCATATTAAGTGCTGTGATCATCATAATAATGCCAAAATGGGTATAGCATTGTGTGCTTATAGGGTTATAATCAGATTTGGCCTGAACATGGGGAGGGGTCTGTTTTGGGGTCAAAAGGGGTAAAATTCTAAAATGTGTCCAATTCGAATGAAAATTAGTATATGTGATCACGATATTATTCAAAATATGATGGAGGTCATTTCAAGGTCACCAGAAGTCAACAAAAGGTCAAAATGGGTCAAACTCCAAAATTCGTCCAATTTAAATCTAAATTAGAATATGTAATATTGATATGATTTGAATAATTATGGAGGTCATTTCAAGGTCATCAGAGGTCACTTTAAGGTCACGGCTGGACTTCGTAGCCTTATGAGGCTGCAATATATTTAGTTCTTCTTCTTTCTTAGTCTAGCGGCGGCTAGACACCTGTTTCTCAGCGGTTTCTTTCTTCTTCTTTCTTTCTTTCTTAGTCTAGCCGAGTGGCGGCTAGACTCCTGTTTCTCAGCGGTTTCTTTCTTTCTTCTTCTTCTTCTTCTTCTTCTTCTTCTTCTTCTTCTTCTTCTTCTTCTTCTTCTTCTTCTTCTTCTTCTTCTTCTTCTTCTTTTCTTTTGGCGACGGGAAGGGAAAGAAGGAAAGAATAATTAAGAGAGTTTTTAAAGAATGCGGCGGATTCGAACCCGAGACCCCTCGCATGCCAAGCACTCGGTCGGCGACACTTTGCCACGGGTCTTGGGCTTCGCTGGCCAGCGAAACCGTGCCTATATATCACTTAGGGCGATTGCGTCATCACACCACGTTGGATGCACGCACGAACAGCGCATATATCAAGTAGTATTTTGTAGTATTCAGGCGGTTAGGGTTAAGGAAGCCTATACTGAGTTTCGATAGTGGTAACCTAACCCTAACCGCCTAAGGGCTTTTTGGCGACGGGAAGGGAAAGAAGGAAAGAATAATTAAGAGAGAAAAGAAGGAAAGAAGTTGTTTGCTCTGGGTGGGATTCGAACCGAGACCCCTCGCATGCCAAGCACTCGGTCGGCGACACTTTGCCACGGGTCTTGGGCTTCGCTGGCCAGCGAAACCGTGCCTATATATCACTTAGGGCATATTATCACACCACGTGGGATGCACGCACGAACAGCGCATATATCAAGTAGTATTTTGTAGTATTCAGGAGGGTTAGGGTTAAGGAAGCCTATACTGAGTTTCGATAGTGGTAACCTAACCCTAACCGCCTAAGGGCTTTTTGGCGACGGGAAGGGAAAGAAGGAAAAAATAATTAAGAGAGAAAAGAAGGAAAAAAGTTGTTTGCTCTGGGTGGGATTCGTACCCGAGACCCCTCGCATGCCAAGCACTCGGTCGGCGACACTTTGTCACGGGTCTTGGGCTTCGCTGGCCAGCGAAACCGTGCCTATATATCACTTAGGGCGATTGCGTCATCACACCACGTGGGATGCACGCACGAACAGCGCATATATCAAGTAGTATTTTGTAGTATTCAGGAGGGTTAGGGTTAAGGAAGCCTATACTGAGTTTCGATAGTGGTAACCTAACCCTAACCGCCTAAGGGCTTTTTTGGCGACGGGAAGGGAAAGAAGGAAAGAATAAAGAGAGAAAAGAAGGAAAGAAGTTGTTTGCTCTGGGTGGGATTCGAACCCGAGACCCCTCGCATGCCAAGCACTCGGTCGGCGACACTTTGCCACGGGTCTTGGGCTTCGCTGGCCAGCGAAACCGTGCCTATATATCACTTAGGGCGATTGCGTCATCACACCACGCGGGATGCATGCACGAACAGCGCATATATCAAGCAGTATTTTGTAGTATTCAGGAGGGTTAGGGTTAAGGGGATTTTTTCTGCACAAAACCAAATACTTTCAAAATGCTTCCTTTCCTACAGATAACATAGAACAGAGATGAGATTGACACATATGCACTGACATTAGCTGGTGTCTATAGGGTGAACTCGGATTTTGAGTTCAAGGTCATGCAGGGGTCAAATAGGGTTGATTACTGAAAATCACCTTAAAGTTCACTTTTTCCTGCATATTAAGTGCTGTGATCATCAGAATAATGCCAAAATGACTATAGCATTGGGTGCATATAGGGTTATAATCAGATTTGGCTTGAACATGGGGTCAAAGGGGGTAACATTTTGAAATTAGCCCAATTCGTCGTCCGTATTCCATAGTGGCGTATAGTGGGGCGCCGCGAATAAGCAACTTTTCGAGAAAATCGGGTTTGAAGAAATGCCAATTTAAAATCAAGCTCTGTAAATCAGACAGTCATTATCTTTTGTAAATGATGTGAAATTTCTGAAGAAAACTAAATAGATTGTATTGTTATATATTTTTCAAAAGAAATAAATACATACTATTGCTGGCAAACTGACAATAAAACTATACGTCACTATGGAAAACGAACAAAACGCAAAAAATACCCTAACCTTACGTTAACCGTACGCCACCTCGGTCGCCGTGTAATCCCTATGGCGTTACTTTTCGTCGTTCGTATTCCATAGTGGCGTATAGGTCCGATACGCGTACGCCACTATGACATACGATGTTTTTCATTTTTGCCGATATTTCATAATTATAAAATGTGTATAAAAAGTGGCGTAAGGTCGATACGCCACTATGGAATACAAAAATGTCACTTTGTAACTATACGCCACATTTAATTAATTAATTACTAATTAATTAGCTAATTATGACTGATGAGACTTAGAAAAATGAAAGAGAACATCATTAAAAACATATGTGCCAATTTTCAAAAAAATGACCAAAAATCACTATACGCCACTATGGAATACAGCCGACGAATTCAAATGAAAATTAGTATATGTAATCACGGTAGGATTCAAAATATGATGGAGGTCATTTCAAGGTCACCAGAGGTCAGCCAAAGGTCAAAATGGGTCAAATTCCAAAATTCGTCCAATTTAAATCTAAATTAGAATATGTAATATTGATATGATTTAAAACAAAACTGAGGTCATTTCAAGGTCAACAAAGGTCAAAGTATTAAGGAGGTATTTCCGGTACATAACCAAATACCTTCAAAATGCTTCTTTTACTACAGATTATATGGTACAGAGATGCGACACATATGCATTGACATTAGTTGGTGTCTACGGGGTCCTCACAGATTTTGAGTTCAAGGTCATACAGGGGACAAAAATGGTTGATTACTGAAAATCACTTTAAAATTCAATATTTTCTGCATATTAAGTGCTGTGATCATCAGAATAATGCCAAAAGGGCTCTAGCATTATGTTCATATACGATTGTAATCAGATTTGGCTTAAACATGGAGGGGTCGGTTTTGGGGTCAAAAAGGGTAAAATTCTAAAGTTTGTCCAATTTAGATGAAAATTAGTATATGTGATCTTGATATAATGCAAAATATATTGGAGGTCATTTCAAGGTCACCAGAGGTCAACCAAAGGTCAAAAGGGGTCAAATTGCACAGTTTGTCCAATTTAGAAGAAAATTAGTAGCCTATATGTGATCTTGATATAATTCAAAATATATTGGGGGCCATTTGGCAAAGTTCAAAAGGGGTCAAATTGCAAAATTTGTTCAATTTGAATGAAAATTAGTATATTTTATGTGGATATGATGCTAAATGTGGTAAAGGTCATTTCAAGGTCATCAGAGGTCATTTCAAGGTCACGGCTAGACTTCGCAGCCTAAGGATGCAATATATCTAGTTCACCATTTCTTCTCAAACAAGCAGCTAAGAACAGAAATTAACAAAGGTGATTACCTAGCAATGTGGCTATACTCCATAGGCAAAGATTACATTCTTTTTACCTAAAGATGAATCGGCATTTTAAAAGGCCAAATAAGTGTGTGACTCGCGTTATGTGACTCGCGTTACATTCAACTTACACCCCAAATGTTTATTTCACCACATTTCTCAACTTTGAATAAATAATCATGTAATTTTACTATTTTTATGTATAATTTCCACCTTCTAGTGAATATTTATAGTGATATCATATAATGATTCTAAGTGAAACAGGACTGTATTTTATCCATACTTAAATGCTATTGAATTTGATTATTAAATAATAAACTTTATTCTTCCCTTTCATTTTGCTACCGCGTTTGTAATTGTAACTTTATACATTTGTCCTGTAACACGAAATTAACCTTATGTTCATTCGTTTCATTCATTTAAAACATAATATCACAGAGTTACGTAACACTTAAGCGATAAAACAAAGAAGATTTCCTGACTAAATCACGCCCCTCAGGTCAGGTCCGCAGAAAATCAGACCCAATCAGATCACAAAGGAGCTGATTTTCTAAACAAATCGTCGCTCGCAAGACATAATGGCGTATCACAAAAATGGCCATTTTGACATAATTGCATCCGAAGTTTTTGCAACTTTTAACCGTTTGTCATACATTGCAACGATTAAAATGTCCCCTTTTCTTGAATGGATATGAAAATATAAATAATTATGTTACATTTAATGTATAACATACATTGCTGTCATTCACCAATTAATTATTGTAATTAGTCATTAAACTTATACGCCAGTATGTTAATTATTCTCCATTCAAACTTGACATAGGACACGTGATACGCCAGTATGTCGAATAATAGTTGAATTCATATCCATATTGGCCGCGATATATCAAAAAAGTGGTGTATAATACATATTTACGATATAGTGGCATATGTCACTGATACGCCGCTATGTCGTCCAAAAACAAGGGGAATGTTGTACACAATAATTCCATTGAGTAAGATACGCCAAACCTAATAAGTGATACTACTTAATTAATTAATGACATGCATGTCTTGAAAGTTTGTCAGAATGTAGAGCTTCATACATAGATTATGAAATTGATCTTATCTCATTTTGTAAAACATGGCTGATACGCCACTATGTCTTGCGAGCGGCGATGGAGTCTTGAGCCTAGCAATGTTTTCTAAGAGTATGGTTGTCCCTGTTTTAGGAGCTGAAAATTAGCAACCGTAGTATTTACTAAGGGTAGACCTAAACAAGTTTTTTTTAGTAATACGATGTTGTCTCAATTGGTGACGAACTTGAATAAATCGCACAACACTGACTCCGAGTAATAAAAGCCTGAGTATATTGATTGATAAATTCTACTGAAAATGAACATCAGCCCATTCGAGGTGGATGGCCACAAATACGTATAAAATTGT
Source organism: Amphiura filiformis (assembly GCF_039555335.1). Lineage (NCBI taxonomy): Eukaryota > Metazoa > Echinodermata > Ophiuroidea > Amphilepidida > Amphiuridae > Amphiura > Amphiura filiformis. Next base: position 91,489 of record NW_027305564.1, on the reverse strand, counting down.
AACCAATTATTGTTATTTTCTCATTTAGGGTTGACAAAGAAAATGCACCAACTGAAGAGGAAATCAGGCAGTTTTGTGAAGGAAAGGTATGCTTTGGAAAACAGAACTTAATTACAGAATCTAATCCAGATCTTCCTCTAATCACAATGATATAAATGGAGATTACCGTTCTATGTGCGATGTAGCGTTAAGAATGTGAAGGCCAAATGTCATATTTTGATGCTCTTAAATGTTTTGTGTGTTTAATGTCTCTAATATATGGTACGTCTATACAAGCATAGTTTGCAAAATCTAGAATGCTCATTACCTGAGCAACTAAACTCATCAAAATAATGTCCAACCCCTATAGATAATATAATGTCCACGTGCAAACAAGGCGGGTCGGAAAGGAGCATGCATAGCTGTGTTTGCACTCAAATAAAGCTGATACGAGCACATGGCCAAGCAAAACGGGCTCCGCACCTTTGTTTCCAATGGACATTTTATAGTGAAATGTCATTGTACAAGGAATACATTAAAAAAAATTCCACATAGCCCCCGAATGAAAAGTATTTAATTATCTTTGTAATCACTCAAAAAGCATTTGGTGTGAATTTTACATGTGGACTAGAGGCTATTAAATTTTTATGTGCCTTTTATTTTACATGTAAAGCCTATGGGGGTGACGATTAGAAATGGACGGCAATATTGAAAAACCCTCATTTTGGGCCATTTTAGACACTAAAATGTCCATAAAAAAAGAATAGCCTCTAGTTCGGATGTAAAATTCACACACAATGCTACCTGAGTGAGTACAAACATAATTAAATACATTTCATTCGGGGGCTATATCAAAAAAAAAAAATGTCCTATACCCTAATGGTTATGGAACAAAGGTGTCCGTCTTATAATCCTAAGGTTGAGATAACAAATGTTGTGATGATAAGTTTTGGTTTGTTTTAATATTTTATTTCAAAAGGTCCACGAAATGCTAGTTCCCAAGTATATGTTGTTCGTCGATGATGTTCCTATAACTCCAACAGGAAAAGTAAGTCTTTATTTAACATTAACAACCCTTCCCCCGCCCACAACGAGACAAAAACTCAACTTCAGGTGCAACTATTTGAATCTGCATCTATTTCATTCGTGAGTTTATTGTGGGCTATGTTATATAAAGATAAATGAGTCATCATTGAAAATTTGTAGCACAAATCTGGGTTTTGTTTTGCTATTTCAATTCTAAAATTTTATTTTGAGTTATCTTGCTTTGAATGAGGTAATTACTTTATGTGTTTATGTATATCGTCGTGAATTTTGCACAATGACGAATATCAAAGGTCATAAACATCGCCCTCTATAGTCATTATAATACAAAGGACCAGTTTATATTTATCTAGGATGAGGGCCAATATTCATTAATTTACCTGTCATGTTTTATTTCCTTAGTTTTCGCGACAGAAGTTGACAGAAATGGCAATAGAAAAGTTTCAAATTGGATAAGGTAAGTATTCAATAAGTTGACTGTTTTTTTAAGATAATAAATGATCTCTTTTTCAATAACTATTACAAACCAGTTATTAAATACATATATATATATATATATATATATATATATATATATATATAGAGTCGTAGATAATAAGTAAAAACAGTACCAGTTTGTTGTATAAAACACACAATGGTTTAATATAAATATATATATATAGTTTGCATTATTTCTATAATAAAATGACATTTATTAAGCGCCTTATCAAACAGGCCAAATCGCTGTACAAGAAATGACTTAATGATAATCTTAATCTAAATTCTTACGCTACCATTTTACGTTACAATCGTAAAACACTCATACAGTGAAGCAAAATATACATTATTAAAAACATAACGAGAAAACCAGGAAAACTACGCAAGGCGGAGAACTCAGTATTTGTAATAACTTTATAAATAACTAAATGTCGTTCAGATGTTTGTTCAATACAAGTTTACTTCTAAACCAAATCTTCTAGCGTCCCTTCACTGTTGGCTTTTGTAAGAATATAAGCTAATATAGCAAACTTAGAATATCGGTTTTATTTTACAAAATTAACTGTTCAATTTTGCTCAACAGATACTTAGAAGATCTGACGATATCATCAAGATACATAAATTAGTTGTCCTGTTGTACAACTAGAATCTGCATCTCGGAAACCTATTCTGATCACCATAACCTCTTTGGATTGCTGTGCTACAAGGCGGCTATAAACCCATAATTATATTACCCGTATTATACGACTCAATACACACATATTGTACATGGAAAACACTGTGACAATAAGTAGTGTATTGTCACGGTGAAGACCGTGCTTGGAAGAGTATGCTGTATATGCTATCATACGTATGGTCACGGTGTATCGCGTTGTCAAAATACCACGTACTTTAGTACAGTAATAGCGCCCTCTGTTTTTCATAATTCACTTAGTGAAGAAATATTTTAGGTAATATAACACTATAGAATATAAAAACTAGTATTTTTAGAAGTTACAGTTCAAGGTCGTTACATTAAGGTTACTCAAGGTTTTAACATTAAGGTTAATTTTTTTTTCTTTAATTAGAGACAGCCCGTCACCCTTAAGGTTACTCATTGTTATTTGTTGTCGCTGGGGCCCAGTATTAACCAAAAACATCAAGACCGCAGGGCCGGTAGGCCCGAGGCCGGTGACTCCCATACGACGACTAAACACTCCAAATGGGACCCCGATATAAGGGCCCCGCAGGGCAAGAAAGCAAGAGTAACCTTAAAGATGACGAACTGATAACGAAAATTATGTTATATTTACGGACAGCTCGTCACCCATTTCATAGGCCTACTTTTACATTTTTTTTTACTCTTTACCCCATAATTTCCCTCATTCTTCAGGCCTTGCCCTCTATCGGGGGCTAATTTATAGTTTAAGCTTGTTTGCTATTGTTTTTGGAGCAACATTGTTTCTTTATAAGCCTGCGGCGCAACCTTGAACAATATTGTCTTAGCAATATTGTCTTTTGAGAAAATGACAATGTTGCATTACCTCCAGATGCTCTCTTTTATTTTTTGTCAGAGGGGCACTTTTTTCTATTCTTTTTTTCAGTGGCCACTCTGCCCCTGCTCCCCCACCCGCTGGCTACGCTTCTGCAAAAAGCCTTTGACCCATCATGACCCACCATGACACCACTTGATCCACTATGACACCAAGTTGACCCATCAAGACAAATTGTGTCCCACCATGACACCTTGACCATCCAATGACATCCCTTGACCCACCATGACACACATTGACACCCCTTGACCCACTAGACACCAAGTTGACCCATCAAGACACATCATGACCAACCATGACACGTTGAACATCCAATGACACCCCTTGACCCACCATGATACACCATGGCACCCCTTGACCCACTATGGCATTAATTTGACCCATCAAGACACCCCGTGACCCACCATGACACCTTGACCTTCCATTACAACCAATTGACTCACTATGACACACTTAATGCTTTGCTAATTACTTCGCCGATGGTAAAATTCACGTTAAATAACCTTTTAATCATACTTACAACAAAAAAGTATTACTCCCATTCCAGAAAAAGCGTTATTTTGGGGGATTAAAAAAAGTATTATCCTGTTTTCCTTCAGTTAGTTCTAGCTGGTTATTAAAGTCAAATTTTACTATTTGGCCATTTTTTGGAAATAAGGCCAAAAAGGTGTGTTTTTAAGGTGTTTTTCGTATGCTGAGACAATCATACCTAAGAATATTTTTGGTCTAAAAGACTAATTACAGGTATTGCATTCTTACTTTTGGAAAAATCATTTTTTCATATCTTTTATACTTCGTTATGAATACGGCAGAGTGACGAATCCGCAAAATCGCAGTTCTGAGTAAACGGCGTTTGAAAATATTGGTAGGGCCTACCATTCCATCGGCCCTTCTAAAATATGAGAACATTCGTGAGCACTCATTTGAAATGTATATTATAAGTGAATGTGCACCAATTATTTGCAATACTTGCATGTTCTGAAACAATCGATATATCCCTCAAAACATGTATTTACAGCTATTCGGCTTTATGCTAAATTCAAAATGTGTCAACCGCTGCGCAAAGAGTTACATACGGGGACGAATCCGCATTCAACTACGTGTAAACTAGGGATTTTGTGTAAATATTGCTAGTTGTCCTAAGGCTATAGATTCTAAACTTGGTATATAGGTTATAATTAGTCATCCCCGTAATATTTAGTGGAAACTCCGGTTGAAATCAAGGATTTTAGAGTTGATATAACAATATTGGGCTATATTTTGTGTGATTTCCCAATTGTGCGACGACGCTCTGACATAATTACGCCATAGCGATATCGTGTGGGGAATGTTTGTACTTATTTTGGTATCACTGGAAAGAAGATACCTATAGCTACCTATTGCTATCAAAAATAACAGTATATGACATGTAATATAGAAAATTCGGAATTTCCAGCTACACTTTACAATAGGTCAACCTGATTTGTACAACTAAGTCATGTATGTATACGATTCGTCTTTTGGTCAAATTCATTAACCGCACTTAGGCGCGATTCGTCCAAATCACAATTTCAATATCTACGTCGGGAAGTAAGATTTATCATTAATTTTTTGTGGAAATGAAAGATCGCCTGAAACATAATCGCAAGCATACAGTAACTCAATTTGCTCAAAATGCTCGATTCGTCACTCTGCCGAATTCATAACGATATTAACCAATTATCAATATTAACAAAAAATATAAACTTGAGCAAACTCATAGCATATACTACACATTTTGAATGCTTATACTTGTACCAGCCAGGTCTTTGAATTTTGTGACTGAAATTGTCAGAAATCATGGAAAATTTCAAAACTATTCAAATTTGATTTATATTGCCAGTTAGAAACTAAAGGAATAAGATTTACCTATATTTCATTTTGCAAAACATGATAATATTTTTTTAATCCAAGAAAATTAGTGGTGTATTTTTCTGGTATCATATTTCATTTAATTTAGTCATCTACCTATTCCACTTCTACCAACGCATTTGTTAGCATGAGTTAAGTAAAGACGTGGTGAAAGTATGAGTGATTGAAAGTACAATCTGTTGGTGGAATTTAGAGATGGTCGAACCCGGGACCTCCGATTGCAAATGGGAGTGTTTGTATTGACCGTCTTTGCAGTAGATGACCGAATTTATAATTATGAAATGTGATAGGCCTTATCTGTACTTTAATACTTTGTAAAAAAAAAAGAAATATCAAATTCTGAAAATATTAAACTCTTTAAGAAAGCTAAAAGTAAAGTTAGAAAACTGTAAGTGGGTCACCGGTACTCACGTATATGCGAGTCTTTATTCCGTCCCTGTAGTGACACCCTTGACAATTTAAGTAGGTCAAGTGACACACCTGTAATATGTCACGGTGAAAAAATATTTGCCCCTCCCCCGCCTATAGATGGCGGTTACCTTCAAAATACGCCCAAGATAATACGCCTGACCTTAGACGTCTAAGATGCAATCTTAGGCGTCTAAGAATTTCGCGGTATACTTAAATCAACGAATCACAGGACCAGAAATTCCAAACAACCAACCATTTTAGGCGTATTCAATTATTGACCAATGAAATCTTAGACGCCTAAGATTTTACACGCCAAAGATTTCTTACACGTCTAAGATTGATATTTTAGTGGTGGACGGTATCACCAATGTGATAGCTCGCCTAGCTCACAAAGCACCTTAGAAGACTTCTAGTATAGCTCGTATTACAGATACCATGCGCAGTGATCGATCATAAATATTTTAAATACTAGTCCCGTGACTTGAAATAAGTCTACGGCTCTAACACTCAGGCTATCATGGTCAGTGGTGTTTAATAACACACACATGGTCTGACCACTGACTTCTACACAGTGGGTCTGACCATGCGGTCTGTCAGTCACGCAAAGGAACACGTGAAGACCAGCAAACGTAGCGGGAAGCGAGCAGATTCTTGGACCAGTATTTTGTAACTCAGCCGAGATTCTGCTTTGTGCGATAAAAAGGGGAAATTTAATATTTTAAAAAAGGGGGAACTGGGGGAAGTAAATAAAAAAGGGAAAATAAAAAAAAATCGGGAATTGAATAAAAAAAATGGAAATTGGAAAATAAAAAAGGGAAATCGGGGAATTAAATAAAAAAAAAAGGGGGAATTGGCGGAGATGGTACACCGTACACTCATAGAAATTGTTCGTTGGCATTACTCAGTAAGTTGATGTAAGTCGTTGCGTCAACTTTCCGAGTAATGCCAACGCGTACAATTTTGAGTAACGCTGACTCGATATCATTATGTTGGTCGCACTCATTTGCACTTACTTTATTGAGTTGTTACAACTCAGAAAATGAAACTAGGTTAGCATAATTTTCTAGAGGTGTGCTATAGTATACAAAATTTTGCACTGATTACAACAATAAATATTTGAATACTGATAATTGTGAATTTTAAGTTACAAAGTACCAAATTGGAATAACTCAAAACAATAAGTACCAGTAACTTAATATGAACGAGTTACATCAACTTACATATTGAGTTACAACAAATTGGTTCTTTGAACCTTGTTTATTTTCTAAGTTCCTGAACTTGAATTCAGAAGTTGGCATTACTTAAAAGTTGACGCAACGACTTACATCAACTTTTTAAGTAATGCCAACAAAGTTGATTAGTTGACGAAAATGTTTGAGCTTTTTCAGCATTTTTAAGTTCGGATAACTAAAATGAATTTTGTTTTGGCAACTTTTACACTACTTTTGAGTTGTCCAAACTTACTCCTTTTGAATTGCGCCAACAAGGCGAACAAGTCATTTCTATGAGTGTAATATAGGCCTAAGTTTCGAATATTTTATTCACTATTATCAAGGAACTGCCATTATAATCCGGAAGAATTATGGTTAATCGCCCCATTTTTGGATCAGGTAAATCAGTTTGACCAAATAGCACGACCGCCAACCATGCCAACACCTCTACAGGGTCTGACCAACAGCAACAGGCGCCAGTGAGAGCATCTCTACTGCGCCCGTCGTACGTTTTGATCAAATTTGCGATACCGTCCATCACTCGGTCAAATGGTCAATCTTGGACGTCTAAGAAAAATCTTAGGCGTGTAAAATCTTAAGATTTCATTGGTCAATAATTGAATACGCCTACGATGATTGGTTGTTTTGGGATTTCGGGTCCTGTCATTCGTTGATTTAAGTCTACCGCGAAATTCTTAGACGTCTAAGAATGCATCTTAGACGTCTAAGAATGCATCTTAGGCGTCTAAGAATGCATCTTAGACGTCTAAGGTTAGGCGTATTATCTTAGGCGTATTTTGAGGGTATCCGCCATCCATACCCACTACCTTTACACAGTAAGATTTGGGGGAACCCGAATTTAAACCCTTAAATTGTCTTATCGTATAATGCGAGCGCAGCGAGCAAAGTTGCATATTTGAACGTGATACTAATGTTTTGCTACACCTTTTTAGGACGTAATATAGCGTGGCACGCAGTGCGTTATGTTTTCGACTACGGTCAGTGTAGCTACCTTTTTTTTGGGGGGGGGGAGAAAGATATAGGAATCATAGAGTTGGACGAATGTCATGGCACGCATTGCATGCAAGTGGATCATCCGCCCAGCAAACCGCACGAATGAAGCTACGTTCAACCAAAAGCTTACATTAACCTTAAATAAACTTACCTTTTAGAGTTACTATTATTTTTGTCAGGACAAAACATTGCCAAAAATGTCCGGCCATTGTTTAGTCCAGCAGCTGCAGACAAATCGAGGCGCGGAAAGGAATGTAAACTCTGAGCGATCCAATAATTCCATTCGCGCAACAGCCCCGCCATATAGAACTTGACCTACTAATTGAAATACAACTCAATGTATTATTGACTCACTTGTATTTTTAATTACAACTAGTTTTCTTGACGATTTAGTTAATTAAGCATAGCGTTTGAGCAAGAATTAGTAAAGAAACCAAGTTTTTTTTTCTGACAGCCAAGGCTGTTACTGATTCCACTGCAACACATTAATTGTTGCAATGATCTCTTTTATTTTTTCTGAGAAGCGAAATTGCAAGTATATAATTTTTATTGTATACATTTTAGGGACCGATCATTATTTACGGCAGGGGGGGAATGGGCGTTTTGGAAAAAAATATCGACAAAAATTTCGCGTTCCCCCCTCGCGTCCGCTCAAAATTTTCGCGTTCCCCTTGTTTTCCAATTTTCTCCATTTAAAATGAATCCCCCCTCCTGGTTCAACTAAAAATGTCAGGTTCCCCCTAAAGACCCCAAAAAAATATGTGTGTTCCCCCCTAAATTTTCCCATTCCCCCCTCTGTCATAAATAACGATCGCTCCCTTATGGGAACTCATTACCATTGCACATCGTAAAAGTTAGTGTAATGCGCCCTTGTATTTATATACCAGCGCATATCAGACCGATAAGCTTATGAAGTTAAAATGGCGACTCAAAAGTTGACGAAAAGTTACATTCATGTTCCTAAAAAGGAGCCCTTCATAGGGTTGACAGTAGGACAACAACTGTATAAAATGGCGGAGAAGTATCCTGACAAAGAAATGTTTGTCTTCTACGTGGATAACGAAAGATTTACATTTAAGCAAATGAAAGCAAAAGTAAGCCTGTTTAATACTAGTCTTGATTTGCACTTCCCGAGTTTGATTACTAGTACGTATTATTGTTGGCGTTGGTGGTTATGTATAATGTTCGAGCATATTGCTGATGGATATAGCCTATAATATATATCATTTCGAACCCGCATGTATAGGTCTATATAGTTTAATTATTATATTACTAAACATTATACCTCGGTATTTTACGACATATTATACCCTACATACACAACTGTATAGTAGGACTACTGTGTATTATACACGCTGTAAAAATACCACAGCACACAAGGTTAAATTTGCTATATAGCTTTATAGGTATAGCAGTTCACCATTCAGCTGACCATTCACAATCAGGGCACAGGGCACAATCAGTAAATGCACACGATTTTTCACCTTATCTATTTGCACGCATTATTATAGAAACGGTTTTGCTACAAAATACATTGGGGAGGTAGTGCCGGGAGGTAGTGTAAAACGTACTTTTGTTAAATCGGGCAGGGAATTTTAAAAGTACAGCACTAATTTTTGTTGTTGTTGTTTTGTAATTTAAAAAAAATATCATACTGTTTTGTCAAAGGAAACAGAGCTAAATCATAATCCTAAGTCACATTTTAATATTCAGCCATTTTTTGAACAAAGGGCCAAAACTGTTTTTGTATGATTTGACAATCAAGCCCACGCAATGACTTTTACAAAATTTATGCATTCTAATTTTTGGAAAACTCATTTTTTTAAACCTCTATAGAACCAATTATCAAAAATAAAATAAAATAAAATTATACCCAAATATACGCTTAGCCCTATTTTGAATGCATAGACGTGTGCCAAGTCTTTCTACCAATCATATATTGAATATTTAGGGACCGTTCACAAACACTTGTAAGGGGGGTACCTGATGCAAAAAAATTCATCGCGAAAAATTGTCGCCCCCCCCCCCTTTACAGACCTCAAAGGCCCCCTTTTTTTGACATGAAAATTATGGGTCAACCCCATAGAAAAGCATATAAACTGTGGTCATTTTTTTTCAGGGCCCCCTTAGGAGGGTCAAAAATTTCAGCCCCCCTTTTGCATCAGCCCCCCGCCCCCAACAAGTGTTTGTGAACGGTCCCATAGTCATGTTTGACTCCCTTCTCGGGCGCTTGCCGTATTTACAAAATCATAACACCAAAGGTTCCGCCGAATTACTACGGCACTTTTGCTATACCAAACGTAACATCTGTTTCACTTTTGCTATACCAAACGTAATATCTGTTTCACTTTTGCTATACCAAACGTAACATCTGTTTCACTTTTGCTATACCAAACGTAATATCTGTTTCGTGTTCATTTCAGAGCCAGACATTTGCTGCCTCCCTTGTTTCTAAGGGCCTCAAGAAAGGAGACACAATAGCAATTTTAGGTGCCAATCATTCGGAATGGATAGTTGCCTTGTATGCCTCCATACAACTTGGAATTTTACTGGTCAGTAAATATTGTAAGGTTTTATTGAACAAAATAAAATGCTCAGAGTAAATATTTTCATAATTGACGTCAACAAAAATAGAGCCAAACTATATGTAGATCACAGTCAGTTACCAAAAGAGCAGGATGTTAGCTTGGCTGTGACATCTACCTTCTAGTTTGTCCTGTCTTGATATTGACACCCTAAAAACTGACATAATGTGACGAGCCAATCCGACTTGAAATGTGTGTGTGTGTGTGTGTGTGGGGGGGCAATCGGCTTCAACTGTCAAAAAGTGGATGAAAAGAACAAAAAAAACGGGTAATTTTGCCCAAAGGGGGAGGGACACGTCCCCCTCCCCCTGGAATTGACGCCAAAGATGTGACGTGAATGTTTAATACCATCCATATATCCGGGAGGATGATCTTGGTATTTGTATAAACTGCATCTCTGTAAAAACACATTATATGAAACTAGTAATAATTGTGTAGTATGTTTCCCTACAGGTGCCTTTGAGGATGGAGTTCCCACATTCAACAATCGTAGCCATCATGAACAAGGTATATCCTATCGCATTCATAAGTCAATTATATTTAATTCTAAGCATTGAGCATTTGCTTTTGTTTACATTTTAGCTGGAAATTGTTCAGATTATACCTCGAGTCATGTTGTAATGGGACTAAGTAATATTCTCATATGTTTTGATGTTCTTTCAATCAATTTGTGTGTTTTTTTTTCTTGTTTATTGTCTATTCGTTGCAAATGGCAATATAGTTAAAAACACATATCAAAACCTGGTTGCCATTTCAGTTGCAGTGTAAGGCGATAATTCTGACACGATCTCCTGATGAACTGTTGGACAGGGCTTGCGAGTATTTTCCAGAAATGAAAAGTAGCCCGGCTGAACAATTAAAATCAGATTGGTAAGATAAGCATAAGCAGATTGGAATATTTAAACGATAACGCTATATAAAAATGTTAAAATAATAAATTAATCATGTATTTGAATTATAAGAAGGCATAGGCATATGTGCATGTGCATAAACTGCTTGTTTCAAGAAAGGCGTGCGTCTAATTCCCAAATTACCCGATTTCTTTTCTGTGATTTTCTGCATGAATTCCTATCTGTCTTTCTGTGTTCTTTCTTTCTTTTTCTTTCTTTCTTTCTTTCTTTCTTTCTTTCTTTCTTTCTTTCTTTCTTTCTTTCTTTCTTTCTTTCTTTCTTTCTTTCTTTCTTTCTTTCTTTCTTTCTTTCTTTCTTTCTTTCTTTCTTTCTTTCTTTCTTTCTTTCTTTCTTTCTGTCTTTCTTTCTGTATGTCTTTCTTTCCTTCTTTTAAATTCTTTCTTTCTTTTATTCTTTCTGTCTCTTTGTCTGAGTATCTGTTCTTTTTTCTTTTCTTTTCTTTTTAAAAATTATAATATTTTAACGTGTTTTACATATTCTTTCTTGCCACAGCTGTCCACATTTACAGTTCCTGGTTCTGTGTAGTAAATCAGCAAAAAAGCTATGCAGCAAAACGTAAGGTTGAAATTAAATTTCCAGTTCTTAATGCAATTACATTGTATTATTTATAACATTTTTATATTATTATTTATGACACTCTAATATTCATATATTGTTTAGGGGTGTTTACAGTTACGACGACTTCATGACTCTTGGTAACGAGACTGACTTTAGCAAGGTGGAGGAAATCTGCCAGTCTCTGGATATTGACGATCCATGTTGTATATATTTTACATCTGTAAGTCAGAAAGCAGTTGGCATGTTGCTTTTAAATACCCTGCGAAACTATCCCGAGATTGAATTCAGACAATCAGAATCGCCGATACACGCATTAGGCACTAATATTGCGATTTCATTTCATTTTGCAACAGTTGTTCGGCTCATAGATTAAAAGGACGTAATATCTAATAGCAAAGGCTACCATTTTTGAAAACTAACACAGCTTTAATTGTTTTCAGTAATCTTACAATGTTACCATAGGACAACATTGAAAACACGACATTTAAAAACCATGATAACAAGATAGATAAACAATATCACCATATTCAACCAATCAATTAGAATTGAGTGTATGTATACTGTTCCATGTGCAATGAACAATAATGTACTGTTTCTGATTGATTGATTGATTGATTGATCGATTGATTGATTGATTGATTGATTGATTGATTGATTGATTGATTGATTGATTGATGATTGATTGATTGATTGATTGATTGATTGATTGATTGATTGATTGATTGATCGATCGATTATTTGTACAGGGTAGTACAGGGATGCCTAAGCCAGCAGTGCATTCACATCATTCCATTCTCAATAACGCAATGACGGGAGCTTTCTTCCGGATGGGAGTGGACAACTTCAACTGTAATTGGGTAATGATAAAACATTCTTTTTAAACATTTGTATGGAGATTTCTTTATACAAGATTCAAATCAAATTAATTACATTATATCTTTAATAATAACATCATTGTAATTAAATCCCTGATAAACTCCCGAGGCATTTTTTATTTTTTTAATTTACATGATTTATGTATTCATCGGGGAGAGAGACATTCGATAATTATATTGATGACAACGACGATGCATAATGTTAGCATTATATCTTTAGCGGCGTAATCTACAACGCTGTAGATTATTTCATTCATACATTATATTGTGCTAGCCATCTGAAAACTGTTAAAAATAGATTCCCGAAACACAAATTGTTATTGTTTTTAGGAATCACTTCGGTATATGGTTGGCGTCACCTTATCAGGCATCGGTACTGTTTGGGGAACATATCTTCCTATAGCCAGAGGTTGCACAACCATTGTTTTATACCCAGCATTCAATGCTGGCATTATGGCTGAGGCACTTCAGAATGAAAGGTAATTGCTTATAGGAGAGAGTGGGCCCATTACTTTTTTCCAAACATTTATGTGCGTCCTTCTGCATACATATATATATATAATGATAATCACGAATATACCTACAAGAGAAGCCACGTAGTACCTTCAAAAGTAAAACGTTCCGCGATGTTGTGATTAACAGCGTAGTTGAATTCGACAGGCTTCCATCCCAGAAGTATGTTTTGATTCTAAAAGTTCAAAATTATAATGTGCATCCCAAGACAACTTAAGAAAAGGACTAGCGGGAATTGGACCTCGCCCATTGATCGAATTTGTTTGATATGTGTATAGACGGAGCCCGCAGTTGATAATTACACCCTAACCTTTAACTTAGGATGTTTAAACACAAGTTATAAGTTTATTAGAGTGTGGCATATATTATCAACCCTAACATTGCCCCCTGCTTTTTGCCATCGGAAGTTAAATAACAAACGAAAAAAGAGGGAGGATGAACAAAGAAGTCACTTTGCACCCTCGGGATTCAACCCCGCATGCCAAGCACAGGATCACCGACCAGTAGCCACACGGGTTACGCTGCCCCGGACAGCGATTCCGTGAGCATATAGCACATGATCGCAAACCCTGGGATTCACACATGCGCAGTGGTTTTCATCGTGGTATTTTGTGTTTTTTATGGGTGTTAGGATTAACAAATTTGCTATCAAATGTATCGTTGATCAACATTGTTATTTGTTAATTCTTCTAGGGTTTCCATCGGCACTGTATTAATTCACCAAGCCTATGATCTCCTCAATCTACCGAATATCGATTCATATGACTTTTCAAACCTAAAACTAAGTAAGATGTGTAGTTTCCTATAATGCAAATTGTAATACAATAAAAAAAATAATCAAATCTAAAATATCAAATGTATCAGGCTCCAAATGATAGAAATCCCCCTTTGCAGAAGAGAAAAGGGTTTATATTTTATCAAATTGAAAGTTATTGCTATAGGCCTATCACAACATAAGGCATGAGATGTCGTGTACACCCATGTGTACACTTGTGCCCATGTTTTATCAAATTTCAGCATATCAAATAAACAAACAGTAACACTGATTTTTTATTTATTTTAGTGGGCATGGGCGGTAGTATTATTCCAAATGAACTGCGACAAAAAATGAAGAAACTAGTCCAGTATACAACGGTGAGTAAAAATAATTTACGGTACATCCGTATCGTCGTGTGATTTGTCCATAATGATGAATAACAGATTACTATAAATCCAGCAAACACAAAAATATTCTTAAAACGTTATAAACGTATTATAAACATGTTTTAGTGTTATTCAACGTTTTAACAATATCTTATCTCCTCAATCTACCGGATATCGATTCATAGGACTTTTCAAACTTAAAACTATGTAAGATGTGTAGTTTCTGATAATGCAAATTGTAATACAATAAAAAGAAACGTTATTCAACGTTTTCACGATATTTTACTGCCGGCTTATATAAAGGTCATATGCTATTGGAAAATAACCCGGGAAAATAACTTGAAGTGATTTACGCGATTCGCCGAACGCGAGTAACCGAAATGACTGTAAACAAAAGGTAATTAATGTTGCCCTCTTTAGACAGACTAAGAGACAGACAGAATACGATAGAGATGGTTCATAATTCGATGCGATTTTGGCAATATACCGCAATCACTTCACAACGTAATGAATATTAAGCTAATTGGATCTCGGTATACAAAATGTAATTTCATGCACATGTACGCATGACCCGACCTTGCTGACATAGGCCTACTCGTAAGTGATGATACTAATCTAACTGTCTGTTGCTCCATATTGTATTTGTCTGTTTTAAGTGTCAAATTCTAAATTATGAACGGTTTTTAATATATATTTACACATAAAGAACTGCTATGGTATGACTGAAATCTTAATGACTCACATGGGTGATCCTGTAGACCCACCGGACAAATTAGCAGGTGCAGCTACTTATACTATAGACGGTCTTGAGGTGAGTAAATGGATGAAAATAAAATATTCATCGGATAGCAACGTCAGGTCCCACAAAAATTACTGTTCAAATGTTGCTATCCGATTACTTAAAGGGGGTAACCCTATTGGTTTTGGATATGGATTGTCTTTAAAATTACATAATAATAACAAATATCGCCCCCTTTATGCTGCTTTGTGAAAAAACGAGAGTATTTTCAGCGTAAATGTGAATAAATAGCCAAATTTGCAATCCAATACCTTGGTATACGTGAATTGCTTTCTGGGCAGGCAAGCAACAACAACAATTCCCGTTCGTATGACGAATGCTGACATGCTGTACAATGCCCGGCCCGTATTGAACGGACAATATTTGGGTTTTGTCCGTTTCAGAAAAAAAAGGAAACAAAATATATTTCCCCTTGCAATATGTACATTTCAAATGAATATAACAAAGTTTGGGTTAAAAACGGAGAGGAAAAAGAACCCTTCCGATACCGGGTTTTGAACCGCGTACCTCTTGGGTAAAGCATAACGCGCTAACCAATTGAGCTATTCTGCCCACTACGTCCATCGCGGAGTTTTTATAACTAAATACGGCGCACCGTCTCCTCAGCAGTTAGTTAATGTGTATGACGCGAAACCAAAGTAGCTGTTGAGGAGACTGATGATTCGCAATTAATTCCCTGCCCAGAAATCCGAAGTAATTTTTATTATTTACAAAATGGTAGCCTGTAAAACCGCTGTGTTTCATGATTTCTCCGGAAATACATCGACTTGGCGCGTCAAATTTCAGGATAGTAATGAGAAAAATAGTATCTATTATGTGATACCAAAACCTTATCAACAATGAAAAAAATCGGGGGGATGATGCTGTCGATCGGGTTACGGACCTTTAAGGATTTTTTTTTAAAATTTTATACTTAAAAACCATACTAGCCGGCTACTTTTGTTTATTACCCTGAAAATGAAGGCACTTTTCCTAGTATAAATTATTATTTTGGTTTTGTTTTCATTTTGTTTGGCTAGCAATCATCACCAATTACTTAGTACTGTTAAAGTAAATAATTATACTAAGTAAGTTTGGGTACATCTTTTACCAGTTCTATAGTATTTAATATAATTATACATTAACTAGTGCTGTTCATAGTGAATCAATTTACTTCGTATAATATTCACCAAATTGAATGTCCTGTGCCATATACTGAGGTCAAAACCAGGTGGTGAATGGCGTGCATTCTCTAAATTCAGTAAATTTCCATCGTCAACCGTGTAATTGAATGGGATTATTTTGAAATTTTAAAACGCTTGAAATATCACAAACAAATAGGCCTATGTTAATAAATAATATAAATACAAGCTAAGCCGTTGGGGTTCGATAATGAACCCCACAAAACTAACCGAGTATATGGAAAATGCCATACGGCCGTGCTCTATCATGCCACTCGCCGCCTGGTCAAAACTGAAAAGCATGGTGCTATATGTACCACTTCCGGGAATACCGTACTACATGTATTTATCCTCGACTATTTATAGTGCGCCAATACCATCTTACCCGGATATCGATATACAGAACATCCCGGATACGGCTGGTGATTATAGTTGAGGGTTTTGCGGACAATTTCTGACCGCACATAATTTAAACGGCAAAGTATCGCACATACTAAGATATCTTGAAGACGTACCTTTTCAAGTTTTCAGTTTCGCTTTCTTTATTGTTCTGAAGGAGAATATCAAGATAATTAGCATTTGATAATGCTATTTGAAGGTGGAGAAATCTGCCGTAGTCGAAATATTCTGAATAGGTATATCATATCTATTATTACGTAAAATCACCTAATCTATACCTATACTAAATTTCCAATTATGGTAGGCACCAGTGAAATTGTCTTTATTGGTAAAAACACGTGTTGATGTGTTCTTACATTTATGTATACAGACGAAGATTGTTGATGACAATGGAATTATTGTACCTGTGGAAACAGTTGGAGAAATTCTTGTCCGGGGTTATTCTGCTTTTAAATATTACTTGGCTGATGATTTGCAAACAAAGGAAATAAAAGATATCAATGGGTGGATACATACTGGGTGAGTCAAAGATATTCTAGAAATCTCTTCCAGGTGCTGTTTTCCAGCGGGCTTAATGTAGGTCTTCTAATTTCCATATGACCACCAGACCGGGATGGTGGGGGGGGGGGGGCTTTGTAACTTTTGTATTGGTTGGGAAGTGTTGGAAAATATTTCGCAAAATTTGCTCAAAAATAGTAAAATATTGGTACTTTTTTGAAAATATTTTTCATATAGTTAATAATATCAGTCGCCATAATTTAACACCTTATGCCTACCATACTGACTAAAACACTCTTATCTTTGACAATAACAATAAAACGGATTTTCAAAATATATGTATATTTTAATGTGTATGACTCGTGAATATGTTAACTCTCTTGATTCTATGTTTAATTTCTCAATTTTCAATTTTAGCGATTTAGGTGTGATGGATGAAGCAGGCTATCTTACGATGAAAGGAAGGAAAAAGGTGTGTAGGTCATTGTCTTAAAGAAAAAGATAAGAGGTGATCATACAATACCTTGAAACGTATGCACATCATTTGACACATACAGGTGTATGTGATACCAGATCGGTACCAGTGAAATGCATGTCACAACATTTCCATCCTTTATTGGTCTATTCTGATTAAAATCCAAACACCCCTATGAAAGACTACCGTATATAGATTTCAAATGGAGTCGCCCATATTCAAGTTATCCTATTTGAAATTCATACTTCCTGTTTATAGAGATTTATAGGTCATGCCTTCCACAGTGGTGTATAATTTCAACTGGAATATCACAAATCTCTTAGATACGAAAAATCGGTTCAACAATGTTATTTTTGTAATATTATTTATCCTGTGTACATTGTTATTCCCTACGTAGGACATCATCCTCAAGGAAGGAGTCAACTTAATACCGGTAGAGTTAGAAGCAGTGTTGCACGAACATCCAAAAGTCCTAGCAGCAATGGTATGTACACACAGGGTGGAATATAACAGATGTAACGATATTCCGGCGGCAGCAATGTTTTGCTATAGTGTTAATCATGTTATTGGTTAGAGAATAATCAGTGTAAGATTTACGTCATTTACTGGAAAAACGTCTATACCATCGCGATCTTTGCATATTGACGAATACCTATTCGTCTGTTGGTTAAAATCATGTTACACAAGGAATATATTTAATTAGAGAACAGGGATAAATGTCACGGGTTGCAATATTTTTAAATAAGAATCTTAAGTTCAAAGTTTCGAGCATCTCAAGTTTATTTGAGTCGGCAGAAACAAAGGAAACAAATCCCGCCTTTCGATTTCAAATATTTCTAGATATACATTTACATCTTTGGCCTTATATTTGTGTGTATAGGTGATTGGATTGCCTGATGAAAGAGTGGGTGAAGAAATCTGTGCATGTATCAGGTAGGATTGTGTTCTGCTTGTTTATTTTAATTAATCGCACTAGCACGTTTCATGATGTTGACTTCCATGACTTTGTAGACAACGGTAATAACACAGGGACAAGGTTATATAGTGTAACAAGTGTACCATTAAAATGTTTTATTTACATTTGATTTTTTTTTTTTCAGAGTTGATAGGGATAATTCACCTACTGAGGAGGACATCAGGGAATTTTGCCGAGGAAAAGTATGTACGAAATGTCATCACGCATCAGCACACCCCCATACGCACTATAATATCCTAACCCTCTCCATCTCCCTAACCCTAACCCCAACCATGATGCTAACCCTGACACTTTAAACCTTATCATAACCCTAATCCTAACCTAAAATCCCCTAAACTTGAACTTGGTATAAATTGGTTGGTAATGTACCAACGATCCTTGGAAAGAATGAGTCTGAAACTAATTTTTTCTACAAAAGAGGTCAAGTATCAGATTTTGGTGGTTTGCTGTCCCCTAAGGCAAGAAACTTGCCACGCAAGGACGTCGAGTTCGGAAACCATGCTCAACGTCAGAGCAAAGGCGCAGCGCATTTGGTTGCTGGTTTTGACAGGACGTCATACGCAAACTTGTCGTTTTTAATTCGGTCTCAGATTATAGCAGATAGCGATAGATAGGCCAATGGGTACTTTAAGAAAGAAGTACTCACTATATTTCATGAAAAATCAAGGGTTATTATCAAATGGTACTATTTCTGCTTATGGATTCGTGGTGTAGTTATGCAACTGCATTTTTTACGGATACAGATCTCTGAATGTGATTATACGTAAACGTTGGTTTATTTGTTGGTTTATTTATCTGATGTCTCTCATTCACTTAGGTCTATGCCCTATTGGTTCCAAAGTACGTTATCTTCTTCGATGAATTTCCAACGACTCCGAATGGAAAGGTAAATTTCATGTTTCTGTGTTGTTGTTGTTGTTGTTGTTGTTGTTGTTGTGGGTAGGAGTGGGTTTTTTTTGTTCTTTCTTTTGGCGCGTAATTATATTGCTTTCTATAAGAATACCACTTCAATCGGGATGATGCTCGATCACATCGCTTGCTTTCTGAATGTGGACTCAATAAACAGTGGCAGAAACCAAAAAGGTCTCGTTTATTTTGTCAAATAATGTTGTTTTATGCATATCTAGTAGAACATGTAGAACAGGGTTTTCTTTTTTCGTCGCCTTATAGACTATTTTACATTTTGTTCTTCATAAATATATTATGATAAATAACCAAAATGTTTCATAAATCCTTGTTCTTTGTCTCTCTGTTTTAGTATTCACGCATTGAAGCAACACGAATTGCGAAGAAAGCGTTCAACATAATAGCCTATTGTAAGTTAAATGCTGTTTCATTAATTTGATTTTGATTATAAAGTTAATTTGTGACACCAATATTTGTAATAAAATGATACGGGAAATGAACGATATTTAATATTTTTTAAATATGTTTTTCCCCGGCTTTCACTTCTTTTAGAACGCAATCGAATAGTTCGTGTATGATGTTAATCTAAAATCCAGCTCAACAAATTCGAGCTGGGGATACAGAATGTCTTCACCGTCCGAACGGTCAAAATATACTTGAGAATATTCTTTACGATGGAAACTGGGAAGAATTTGAACTCATTCTATTAAAGTTGCTTCCTGCAACATGAGGAATTGATCGCGGCCGTAGTGTATCAACCAGTAAACCAACTCGTCCACACGATGTATTATGTTTTGACTAACAAAATACGATCTGTATAATGGTAGTCAACATTGATAGTGACTAAGAAGCAGAAGATAACCATTGTTAAAGTTTATGACAAACTTAATTCAAGGCAAAGAGCATAATGCTCAATGCATCTTTCTTACATTCCTGGCATACAGTCCGCAAAAGAATCAAAGTACCATTAGGGACAGTTGCATTTCAGAAACGATAAAGCTGCCCGAGACCAGCCTGGACTAGACGAGGGGAGCTGCCCAAAGACCTGGACGTGAAGTATTGAAGGAGCATGGCGATCGAGGGGACAATTTCACTATAATCACCACGATTAAAATAATCTGAACTCAACGTAAAGCCTGTACCAGAATAGTCCAGTCCTACGTTATTCATAACATCATAGGATGCAAAATACCAAATTATCAACTATACATTGCACACTGTCAATGATTCGTGCCCAAAGGATGCGAATGTAAAGAACGTGTCCGCTCAAAGCAATGAACCCGGTTACGAGACAAGAGAGGTATTGAGACAAGCGCAAAATATTAAGACGAGAAAATAAAACACGGAAAAATAACCCCATAATAGCAATTGAATCCGATTTACGATCATTATACTAGTAGTGGTCAAGTTTACTTTAATAATCTATTTTTAATGGAAACTTCATAGTAATGCTGTAAATTCAAAAAGATGTGGAACCCTATTTGTCTTAACCCCTCTTTATTACCCCCTATCAATGTCGGCTTATTATGCATGTTAAAAAAATATTTACACAAAATAAGGTCTAATCTTTTGAGCAGTTTTGATAATTTATCATTTCTCTATCAACAAAAAACGTTTTTCCTAATATAACTACCATTTACACGTCATAAAATGGTTTAAAATGTTGGAAACTTGCATATTTTAACCATTTTTAGGCTACATTTTGCTCTAAGAATAGCCCAAAAATGTCCATAAACTTTTAACATAATAGTCCATATTAACTCGGATTTCTTTTTATTATATGTAGAAACACGACAGTGTATTTAAAACTGTATAAAGATGCCACATTGATGTACTCACACACTTCAAAAATGTAAATCAAAATATGTTTTCATCATATTTGGATAAAATTTACATAGTTAATTAAACGCTTGTTTTTCTAAAAGCTTAAATTCCAAGCTTGTCAATGGTATCCCACTTAATACCAAGCCACTTAATGGTTTTTACCCAACCCTCCACACCACTCAAATATACCACTTTTATAGGGGTAATAAAATAGGGTTAATAGGAAAACCGGCCTTGATTGCACCAATATTTTATCACTGTTTTCGTCAATATTCACCATACGTGGTGTGTATCGAATTGATAGCTTTTTTTAACACATTACGTATTTTACGTTTTTAAACATAACTTGCGTCAGTAAAATCAAACGAAAGAGGAAATAGATGACACAATTTGTTCAAATTGTTTTTTACTAATTTTACTATAATAGTCATAGATCGAGAAAATGAATCAACCTGAGCATATTCAGCAGCCATCGATCAGATAATTTTGACAGCAATATGCAATTACATGCGGTCAGCTTCCTTTTGTGTTGTCATAAGTGGCTTTGGCGCCTTTTTGCGTTTTGAGACGTTTTGGTAGATTCATTCAACCTGTAATGCGTGTATAAAACGTAATTAACCTTTTCTAAAGATGGCGGGCACAAAAGGAGAGGGCGTACTTTGAAGTGAGAAATCTTTTTCTATGCTTCTCAGCTGACAAAAGATTACTCACTTCAAAGTACGCCCTCTCATTTTGTGTCCGCCATATTTCAAGGAGGTCTATTATGTGGGGGCGAAGGGTTAAATACATTGCCCTGTAGCATAGCAATCCAACGAGGTTATGCTGATCAGAATAAGTTCCAGCAAAAGTACTCCGTAGATGCAGATTCTATTCGTGCGATCGCACAAATAATGTATGTAGCTACAAGAGATGTTGCATAGCAACTGTGACGAGGTTATGCAGATCAGCATAAGTTTCCGATATGGTGATGATATCGTCAGGTCGTCTGAGAGTCTGTTGAGCAAAGTTGAATTTATAGTCAATTTTGAAAAATAAAATCGGTATTCTAAGAAATAAGTGTACTAATTCTTAATCTAACGAAAGTAAACATGAAAGATAGCAATTGTAAATTTGTTTTAGCAACAATCTAAGTATTGAAACCCACGAGGAGCATCTTAATGACATTGTTTTAAGGGCTGGGGTATCAACGTTTGGACAGTATTTATTGTGGGACATTAGAGCACATCAGACATATCGAATTGCATTCTGAATACGAAGAATGTCATTATGATATCAAATAATTTTGATTTTTGAAATTCGCAATTTAATACACATTTTATGGCAAATCATTAAAATTGATATTTTTGATATTTAACAGTACTTGAAGTAAACTTTATAAATCTGATGATTTATACTTTAAAGTGTATGTAGGTGGGATAAAAAGCCGACGATAAATTGAAAATTTTGACCTTTCGTATTGAAGATATGGATTTTTTTCCCAAAACACCAAAAAATTAGGTCTTTTGGGAAAAAAATCCATATCTTCAATATGAAAGGTCAACATTTTCAATTGACCGTCGGCTTTTCCTCCTGCTACATACACTTTAAGAATATGTCATTAGATTTATATAATTTACTTCGAGGACTGTTATATATCAAAATTTGAAAAATATCAAATTTTTATAATTTGTCATAAAATTTGTATCATATTGTGATTGTCAAAAATGAAAATTATTTGATATCAGAAAGACATGCTTCGTATTCAGAATGCAATTCGATAGGTCTGAGGTTACTCTCATGTCCCACAAAAAAATACTGTCGAAACGCAATAAACGCTCATTTTAGATCCCTTAAGTGATAAAATTAATTTACATTATTAATTAAGGTCAATTTCAGTGTTCAGAATGCTATCACCAATCTAAATAATAAGAACATTCCAATCGCATCAAAAACTAGGTCCGAAAGGGCGGCAATTTAGTGTAATGCGCCCTTATATTACTAGTGAAGCTGCACCGATATTAAGGGCGTATTACACTAAATCACTGCGCGGAAGGTGCAATGGTGATGAGTTCCGGTTAAACGTATATGGCTACATGAGACAATGTGGTGTCCTTAGGGACCATGTTCTTCGTGAGGTTGGCATGTTCTGATTTCAATGAAAGATGCTAACCTATTAATGACTAAAATAGATATGAAATTATACAAATCGATTTCACAAGAAAAGTAGGCCATGTCCGAATGCTAACGGAACAAGTTTTTATGCTAGTTTTGGCGTTGAAATAGCGGCGTCGCTTTTCAACATTTTTTAATAAAAAACTGAACCTGTAAAGTTCCCCAAAATTGAAGCTTAAATGAAATTTCAGTCCTTAATTAATACAGGGATGACGTTAAAAAGTGAAAAATATTGTCACGTCTGGTAGAAAACGCCGTTTAAAAAAGGTGATTTTACGTGCTTTTCAATGGAGAAGTTATTTGGTGGTTTACGCCCTTAAGCTTATGAAGTTAAAATGGCGACTCAAAAGTTGACGAATAGTTACATTCATGTTCCTAAAAAGGAGCCCTTCATAGGGTTGACAGTAGGACAACAACTGTATAAAATGACGGAGAAGTATC
Source organism: Amphiura filiformis (assembly GCF_039555335.1). Taxonomy (NCBI): domain Eukaryota; kingdom Metazoa; phylum Echinodermata; class Ophiuroidea; order Amphilepidida; family Amphiuridae; genus Amphiura; species Amphiura filiformis. Next base: position 67,717 of record NW_027305564.1, on the reverse strand, counting down.
CTGACAAAGAAATGTTTGTCTTCTACGTGGATAACGAAAGATTTACATTTAAGCAAATGAAGGCAAAGGTAAGTCTGTTAGTCTGATTTACACTTCCCTGGTTTGATCATCTATTGTTAGCATTGGTGGTTATGTATAATGTTCGAGCATATTGCTGATGGATTTACATATCTTTATTATTTCGAACCATTGTGTAGGCCTATTATTATAATTTATTATTAACATTTATATACCTCGGTATTTTACGACATCATTTATAGCCATACCCTACCTAGACAGTTATAATTATATTCACTGTATAACTATCATAGCATAGGCCTACATTGTTAAATTTGCCATAAATTAGGTCATGGCAAGTTCACCATTCAATATCAAGGCTTTATGTGCACACGGCTTTATCAGAAGAGCACCTTATCTATTTGCATGCAACTATTTATAGAAACCTTCACGGTTTTGCTACAAAATACATTTGGGAGGTAGTGTAAAACGGCACCGGTTCGCTATCTATACGGTCCGCTATCTCTAAGGTTCGCTATCTCTAAGGTTCGCTATATCTAATTACAAGAAAGGTCCACTATGCCTAACGTTCGATATCACTATTTTCAATTAATTTGGAATAAGGTTCGGTAATTCTAAGGTTCGATATCACTAATTTTAAATAAGGTTCGCTATCACTAATTTATTGAAGGGTCGCTATACCTGAGGTTCGCTATCACTAAATCTTTTTTAGGTATAGGGAACCCTTTTCTCTATTAGAGATAGCGGGATTATCATCTCCATAGATTTTACACGTTAGGGGTGGTGCAATAATTATGTGTACCCCCGGTCTGGTGAATGAATTTGGTCAAGCAATTTTTGGTAGGTCGAAGGGGGGGGGGTCAAGTGACACAGATATTTTGGGCACCATTTCTATATTAGGCCTACACCATAAAAAAAAGTGTAGGAAAACGTTAGGAACACATTCAAATATGCAAAATGTCCTTCTCGCTGCGCTCGCATTATATGATAAGTCAATTTAAGGTTTTAAATTCGGGTTCCCCAAAATCTTGCATGTGTAAGGGGAGGGGCAAAGAATTTTTGGCACGTGAAAAGGGGGGCAAAGGTTTCTTGGCACGTAAAAAGGGGGGCAAAGATTTTTTGGCACGGCTAAAGGGGGGCCGGCAAGCGATTTTTGGCAGACCATTTTGAAAATTCACCACCCCGGGGTACACATAATTATTGCACAGCCCTTAATATAGCGAACCTTGTCTCCGCTCTGTGAGCGCAAATTATCCCTATTTTTTGTAGTTAAACAAATATCATACTGTTTTGCAAAACATAGCTAAATCCTAATCCCTGGTCACATTTTATATATTCAGCCAATTTTGTAAAAAGGGTCAAAAACTGTATTTTGTTTGACGTTTTGAAAATGTTTTGAACAGGTTATATTTTGGGTTTTTAGTTTTGGTAAAAACGTTTTAATAACATTAAATGTCGTGTTTATATAAGTCGTTATGAATTCGGCAGAGTGACGAATCGAGAATTTTGAGCAAATTGAGTTTTTGTATGCTTATGATTATGTTTCAGGTTATCTTTTATTTCCACCAAAAATCTTACTCACCGACGTAGTTATTGAAATTTTGATTTGGACGAATCGCGCCTAAGTGCGATAAATGAATTCGGCAGAGAGACGAATCGTATACTTAGCTGTACAAATCATGTTGTTCTGTAGTATTGTATAGCGGGAAACCCCGAATTTTCTATATTACATGTCCTATACTAATATATTTGATACCGACGTATAGCTGTAGGTATCTTTTATCCAGTGATACCAAAATAAGTACAAACATTCCCCACATGATATTACTGTGGTTTAATTATGTGAGTGAGCGCCCGTGAAATTGGAAAATCCCGGAAAATCATACGTTAAAATATAGGCTAATATTGTTATTTTTGCTTTAAAATCCTCGAGTTTTTGCTAAATATTACAGGGATGACTATTTATAACTTACATAGCAAGTTAAGTCTACATAGCTTCAGGACAACTAGTAATTGCTACACAAAAGCCCCAAATCAAGAACGCGTGCTATGGTTTACACGTAGTTGAATGCGTATTCGACCTCTCTCTGCGCAGTGGTAGAGACATTTTGGATACAGCATATAGCCGAATAGCTGTTAAAACGCGTTTTGAGGGATATATCGATCATTTCAGAACATGCAAGTATTGCCAATAATTCGTGTACATTCACTTAATAACATTTATATATCTCGGTATTTTACGACAATATTTATAGCCATACCCTACCTAGAGAGTTATAATTATATTCACTGTATAACTATCATAGTATAGGCCTACATTGTTAGATTTGCCATAAATTAGGTCATGGCAAGTTCACCATTCAATAATATACATTTCAAATGAGTGCTCACGAATGCCGTGTTCATAACTATATATAGGTCATGAAAACGTTTTACGTTATGTATGAAACACACTACAAAAATAGTTTTAAAATGTTTTCAAAATGTTATTGTCAAATATTGTTTGCCAACATTTTTTTTTTTTTTTTTTTTAACAGATATTTTCTCAACACTCAAACAACATTATGTTAGAATTTTAGAACCAATTATCAAAATAATAATAATAATAATAATAATAATAATAATAATAATAATAATAATAATAATAATAATAATAATAATAATAAAATAAATAAATAAATAAATAAATAAATAAATAAATAAATAAATAAATAAATAAATAAATAAATAAACAAATAAATAAATAAACAATAAATAATTACAATTATACTCAATTGCCTTATAATATTTTGACGAATGCTTAGACTTGATCAAAATCTTTTAATTTTGTGACTGCAATTGTAAGAAGACATGCAAATAAGAACCTTTTGATTCTACCAATCCTGATGATATTCAATCATGTTTGACTCCCATCTTAGGCGCTTGCCGTAATATACAAAATCATACAACCCTGGTTTCCCGAACTAACCACTTCCGGCACTTTTGCTATACCATACGTAATATCTGGTATGCTTCGTGTTCATTTCAGAGCCAGAAATTTGCTGCCTCCCTTGTTTCTAAGGGCCTCTAGAAAGGAGACACGATAGCAATTTTAGGTGCAAATCATTCGGAATGGATAGTCGCCTTGTACGCCTCTATACAGCTTGGAATTATACTGGTAAGTACATAGTGTATAGTTTTTATTTCTCTCGAACAGAGTAAAATGCTGAGAGTAAACATTTTCATGGTTGACGGCAACAAAATTGTTTAACCGTGTACACAGAGCCAAACTATACATAGATCGCAGTCGGTTACCAAAAGAGTAGGATGTTAGCTTGAACCTGTGCCTTCCAGTTTTATTATTTGTCCTGTTTTGATATTGTAGTTAGGTGAAAAAGTTCAATTTGGTGACCACTCTCTGGCTAGTAAGGTTTGACGATTGATTCGACTTCTATGGACCATTTAGGGGAAAAATAGCCACCATGTCCCTCGCGAAAATCCCGGCATTTTTCGCTAGAGGCCAAAATCCAAAATGGCCGCCGCCACCATTTTGAAAATTTAAGTTTTGAACCAGAGCACCTATAATCATGCACAAAGACACTTTTTCGGATAATAATGTGACGCATAAGCGCCACATATCAATTTGTAAGCGCTCTTTAGCAAAGTCATAGTTCATTGAATTTACAACCGTATGACAAAACAGGCGAAAATGGTAACTTGTGTACGATTTGCAATTTAAAGAGAATAGGCCATTGCTCATTCTAGTGACGCTAGTATATGGATAATATAAATGTGCTTTTGCATTTAATGGCATGCATTTGAAAAATATTGTAAGGAACATTTGAGGTTTTGACTTTAAAACCTACATTTTGGTATAAAAAATGTACTTGGCTAGGCAGTTTTCACCAGATTTTCCACATTCGCCTTGCTATAACATTAGATTGCTTTATTTGATGACTTAGTGACGAAAACAGTTTTAGGAGAAAGTGTTAGCTTTCGTTTGATATAAAAAAAAATCTGATTGGATAAAGGGAAAACTTGAGGTTTCGACAAAAACAAATCAAATGGGCCATTTTTCAGCTAGAATCTCCACAGCTCTTACATTGCTATGCTCTCAACCGTGTAGTGTAATCAAAGACTGTGCGGAGACAATTCACTGCTTTGCTTGAGAGCTCTTGAACGATAATGTGTGCTCAGGTGTATCGAGGTGGAAACTGTGCGCATGATGGTTTATAAGAGAATCGTTTTTGTATAGAAACCTTTCCATATGATCCAACTTGAAATGTGTGTTTGGGGGGTCGGCTTAAATTGTCAACAAGTGACTGAAAACAACCAAAAATGGTAATTTACCGAAGGGATTGACGCCCATGATGTGACATGAAAGTTGCCATCCGTATATCCGGGAGGATGATCTTGGTATTCGTATAAACTGCATCTCTGTAAAAACACTTGGCATGAAAAAAGTAATAATTATGTAGTATATTTCCATACAGGTGCCTTTGAGGCTGGAGTTCCCACATTCAACAATCGTAGCCATCATGAACAAGGTATTTCCTATCGCTTTCAAAAGTAGTCAATTATATTTAATCCTAAGCAAGATGCGTTTGCTTTTGTTTACACTTTAGCTGAAAATTGTGCAGCTTATACCTCGAGTCAGGAGGACTAAGTAATATTCTCGTATGTTTTGATGTCCTTTCGATCAATTTGTGGTGCTTTTTTTTGTTTATTGTACATTCATTGCAAATGGCAAGGTAGTCATAAACCATTTTGTTTAAAGAAAACATATCAAGATCTGTTTGCCATTTCAGTTGCAGTGTAAGGCGATAATTCTGACACGATCTCCTGATGATCTGTTGGACAGGGTTTGCGATTATTTTCAAGAACTGAAAAGTAGTCTGGCTGAACAATTAAAATCAGACTGGTAAGATGAGTAGATTGGAATATTTAAACGATAACACTGTATACATTGATAAAATATTCATGTATACATGTATGCCTATGTGCATTAACTACTACTATTTTGTGAAAAGCGTGCGTCGAATTTGTCCTTTCTGTGACTTTTTACCGGTATTCCTATCTGTCTTTCGGTGTCATCTCTCTGTCTCTCTCCTTCTTTATTTTCTTTCTTCTTTCTTTCTTTCTTTCTTTCTTTCTTTCTTTCTTTCTTTCTTTCTTTCTTTTTCTTTCTTTTTCTTTCTTTCTTTCTTTCTTTCTTTCTTTCTTTCTTTCTTTCTTTCTTTCTTTCTTTCTTTCTTTCTTTTCTTCTTTCTTTTTTCTTTCTTTCTTTCTTTCTTTCTCTCTCTCCTCTCTTTCTTTCTTTCTTTCTTTTGTTTTCTTTTTCGAATTATTATAGTATTGCAACGTGCTTTAACATATACTTTCTTTCCACAGCTGTCCACATTTACAGTTCATTGTTCTCGGAAGTAACTCGGCAACAAAACTATCCTGCAAAACGTACGGTTAAAATTAATTCTTTACTTCTAAATGCAATATATAACAATAGCCAAGTTATATTTCATTATTGCAAGATGCTAAAACGTAAAATTTAGTTCTGACTTGTTTTCTCGTATACACACAGATTTAATAATGTTTAGACCAATCATCAAATGTAAAATTGAATACATGAATTTAAAACCCACCCAAGTCCATGGGAAGTGATTTTGAAAAAAAAAAATCCGTGTATCATTTTAATTCCTCCAGTTAGATTTACCTGGTCAATATGGCAAGTTATACGTGTAAATGAGTGGGTTAAACTGTATTAGGTATGACTATTAGCATTTCAGGGACTTCGTGGGGTTCATTTTAAATGCTGGACTTGGGTGTTTTTCGAATCATATACAAAGACAACAATGTTGGAATGAGATTACCACTAGTAAGATAATACAAAATAAAGCACACAGGTATGTATACTGTTGATAAGCATTCTGCCATGTAATATAAACCACCCACTTTCCTTGATTAAACCCATTGTTTTTTCAAAAGTCACTCTCCAGCAATGAATGCGTTACAAGTGGACTTTTATACATACTGGATTTCAATCAATGTGTTACAAGACTCAAATCATGGACTTGGGTGGTTCTTTTATACATGCTATCATTCACATGCTTAATAGACACAAAGGATGAATTTGAGTTGTTCTTTCATACATATGACAGGCATATGTATAGCAACAATTTCCCATGCTTAACTCAGTTTGGCCAAAGTATGGACTTGGGTGGGTTTTGTATTCATATATTCAATTGTAAAATGAGAATTCTTTAAAAGCGATGAAAATTGGACAAAACTATGAAAATGGAACATTTTCTCATCTAAATGAATGAGAAATACTAATTCACCTGTCAACAACCTGTCACAGGTAGTTGTTTGACACTGATATTAATGTGAGCTTCGATTTTCTTAAAAGGAATTATTATGATTAATTTGTTTTGATGCAAAGCACCTACATTGCGTTATCTGTGTAAGTGAATGTAAAATCTAAGGAAGCCATAACCAGGATCTTGAGACATTGCTAATTTTTAATCTCTCAGATTTCATTATTGATCATAATTTTATTAACACATTTAAATCAATAAACTGCGCCGTCGTAGGTGTCATCTGAGATTTTAAAAAGGGATAAAAACCAGAATTTCAAAGGAAACACAATCGGCTACAATTGGACTCGAACTCTAGACCTCGTGATCGCAAGGCATTAACGAAACCACTACACCGTAGTAGGGCCGTTGTCAGTCGTGCATGAGTTATTTATAATAAGTATAGCAGGTTGATGGCCAAACGGTGGACACAAACAGTGTTAAAAGAAATTGATGTAATTTTCTTTATTGTCCTTAGTGGGAAAGTGCACGAATCAAAATTCCAAGTTTATTTTTAACCCTAAATACATTGCCAACAAATATATTCGTAGTAAAATCGATACAAGTATGTCTTTTCTACCATGTCACGGGGCATACGTACATTGAATAATAATATACATTACAAATCGATTAAATGTACATAGAGTTCCTCGTGGTGCAGCGGTCATGGCGGTAGAGGATCTGACTTGTTAACTATAGTCTATATTGAGGGTCATGAAGTTCGAATCTTCTTTAGTGCTATTTTCTTATTATTGTTACTTTTCCTCTTCTCTTCTTTTAAGATTATTAAAACTTTTTTAACCTCAACGTATTTACTCAATTTATACAACTGCATTATCGGCATATATTTATACCAAAGATCTATGAGTGGATTGGAAGGTGAGCGGGTCTTTTGGTGAATCTTCTTTCTTCCTTCCTTCCTTCCTTTCTTCTGTATTGCATAATTATTAAAATGTCTTTATATGAATTATTCAATGAATAAATCTTGATTGACTGATTTCTATTTCCATGTATCAATGCTTGGTTTTCTTCAACATGTTCAATTTTGTTTTATATATATATTATTATAGAAAATCATAGGCCTAATAACTACATATACATATTTCGCACCCTCGGTTCAATAAAACCGTCCATAACAAGTTCGCCATATGATATTTTATTTGTGTATAATTTCCAGCCTATTTTGAATCCCCTCCCTCCCCCACCAAACAATGTTGGAGCAAACATATTCATGATATACAATGTATAACAATGTATATCATATATGTATATATATGTATCATATATGTATCATACATGTATATTATACATGTAGTATTTTTTTTTTTTAAATGCGGTGTTTGGTACATAACATTGAATAAGGGGGCGGGGGGGGGAGTCATTGAACCGTGGATATGTCACAGCAAATTTGCACTTGATTGTAGTTATATATATATGGTATACAGAACGTCAGGATGACGGTTGAAACTTAAATTTCCTCATTTAAAACAATGTGACAGGTGGTTGACACGCTAATTAGTATTTCTCATTCATTTGGATGAGAAAGTTTCATAGAAAATTTACAATTCTCATACTTTTGTCCAATTCTCATCGTTCTGAATTTTTCTACTAGTGATGGTTGATATATTTTATGTTATTGTCAATTTTAGCATGATACTGAATTAATGCCCGGTAATGTGCAGTAACACGTATTCATCTTGGGAAAGCAATAATTACATTTATACTATTTATGATACTTTAATATTATAGGGGTGTTTACAGTTACGACGACTTCATGACACTTGGTAACGAGACTGATATTAGCAAGGTTGAGGAAATCTGCAAGTCTCTGGATATTGACGATCCATGTTGTATGTATTTTACATCTGTAAGTCAGAAAGCAGTTGACATATTTTTTTTCATTATTTTTTTCTTTCATTTTTGTATATAACTATAATATACCTATATCTTTAGTGGAAGCACTGATACCAAAATCCTGAAAAAGAGCAAACGAAATAAGGGTGCATCTGAAAGACCCGTCGGGCTGCTTAGCCCGATTGGATTGGTGTAAAGACCTTTTCTTGATTTGCTGGGGATTAGGCCCCCGCCCTCGATTGTTATTCCAAATTCTTACTTGTACATGTTTTATACGAGTGAATTTTAATCAAAGAAAATACCCTGCGAAACCATCCCGACAATTCAGCCAATTAAAATCGCTGATACAAGTATTTACGCACAATTTAGGCTCTAAGATTGCGATATCCTTTCATTTTGCAACAGTTGTTAAATGGGCGTAATATCTACGTGGATAGCAAAAGCTAACATTATGTGAAAAAACACAGTTAATTTGTGTACAGGAATTTTACAATATTGTCTTAATATCGGTCACCTCAATGCATTCCATAGGACAACATTGAAAGAATGGTACATTCCTGAAGAAGAAAATGCGACATTTAAAAAAACATGATAACAAGAATAGATACAAATAACACCATATTCAACCAATCAAATAGAATTGAGAGTATGTATACTGTTCCATTTTGAAGCAATGAACAAGAATGCACTGTTTCTCATGTTTCTGCTTGATCGATTGATTGTCTGATTGTTTATAATTATTTGTACAGGGTAGTACTGGGATGCCTAAGCCAGCAGTGCATTCACATCATTCCATTCTTAATAACGCAATGACGGGAGCCTTCTTTAGGACGGGAGTGGACAACTTCAACTGCAATTGGGTAATGATAAAACATTCTTTTTAAACATTTGTATGAAGTCCAATTAGATTTCTTTATAAAGGATTCAAATATAATTCATTGCATTACATTACATCTTTAATAATAGCGTCATTGTAATTAAATCCCTGAGAAACTCCCGAGGCGTTTTTAATTTACATGATTTATTTATTCATTTATACTTCTTGGAAGCCCAATATGGGATGCATTAATTGGATAAATATGTTGTTGGTATCTTATCAAATGTGGATATTAATCTTTAATTTCCAAAATGTTATCAAATCCATTCGAAACTTCAAAGTATAGTTAAACTTCTTCTTGGTAAAGTTTATGAATGGGTTTGATATACCAAATCTGATAAAATCTTGTAATAAGGAATCAGGGAGAGAGACATTCGATAATTATATTGATGCATAATGTTTGCATTATGGCGTAATCTACAACGCTGTAGATTATTTCATTCATACATTATATGCGCTAGCCATCTGAAAACTGTTAAAAATAGATTCCCGAAACACAAATTGTTATTGTTTTTAGGAATCACTTCGGTATATGATTGGCGTCACCTTATCAGGCGTCGGTACTGTTTGGGGAACATATCTTCCTATAGCGAGAGGTTGTACGACCATTGTTTTATACCCAGCATTCAATGCTGGCATTATGGCTGAGGCACTTCAAAATGAAAGGTAATCGTTTATAATTGTGGGGAATACTAGGCCTAGGCCTTCTGTTTTCCAAAAAAACTTACGTGGGACCTTCTGCATACCCATTTATATAATGATAATCACAAATATACCTACAAGCCATAGGGTATTACGTTCCTGCGATAATGACAACGTAGTTGATTTCAAAAGGCTTCTACGTCAGAAGTATGTTGTGATCCCGGGTTTTGATACCAAAGGTTCTAAATCATAAATGTACATCCCAACACAACTTGAGAAAAGGAATAGCGAGAATTGGACCTTGCCCATTGGTCGAATTTGCTTGATAGAGCCCTCCGTGAATAATTACACCCTATAAACCTTTTGACTTTTAAGTTAAATTAGAGTGTGACATATTACAATTTGTTAACAAATTTGATATCCAATTGTAGATTAACAGTGTTGGTTGATCGGACAGAATTTACTGAAATGTCCATTTCATATTTTGTTATTTCTTCAAGGGTTTCCATCGGTACGGCATATATTCACCAAGTCTATGATCTCCTCAATCTACCGAATATCGATTCATACGACTTTTCAAACCTTAAACTAAGTAAGATGTATAGTTTCCAAATGCAAAATTGTAATAAATTAAAACAATAATCGAAATTCCCTAAAAAGGGTTCATATTTTATCATAATGTGGCAAAGTTCTTGCTGTAGGCCTGTCGCAACATAGGACATGAGATGTCGCGTACACCCATGTGTACACCCGTGCCCATTTTTTGCTAAGGGAAATCAACATATCAAATACACGAAAAGTAACACTGTTTTATATTTATTTTAGTGAGCATGGGCGGTAGTATTATTCCAAACGAACTACGACAAAAAATGAAGAAACTAGTCCAGCATACAACGGTGAGTAGAAGTAAATTACGGTCCATCTGAATCGTCGTGCGATTTGTCCATAATGATGAATAACAGAGTACTATAATTCCAGAAAACATAAACATATTTCTAAAACGTTATAAACGTGTTAATTTAGAAACGTTTTAACAATATTTTTTGCCAGCTTATAAAGGTCATGAGAATGTTTTAACGTTTTATATGAAAAAGCATTAAAACAACATTTTGGAAAATTAATGTTGCCAATCGGGTATTGAAAGTGATATACGCGTTTCGCAACCAAGATGACTGTTGCACTGTAAACAGACGATAGTGGCCGACGTCATCTTAATATTGCAACAGCCAATATCGTAAGCAAAACAAACAATATGACGGCAACACTGCCTAGACGTTGGACGCAATTATTTTTCCCCGAGCCGAGGTGTGTTTTTGGGCGGGTGCGGCGTGCCGCGCGCGCCCTGTATTCTCTGACTATTGACCTACTTTTTCACATACCGCAGTGTTGAGAAAATATTCGTGCCGGTTATATCCCAAACACCCACAGAGGTGGTAGTTTACGGCAAGTTTTGTAATTATTACTTGCTTTTGATATGTAAGTAATACGATAAAGTCGTCATAGGCAGTAATGTGTTTGTATTAAAAGAAATAACAAAAATAATTATTTAAGTAATAGAAATACTATTTGGAAATTGCAGCAAGATTTGCAGATGTTTTTATTTGAACAGTACCAGTTCACCAGTTTTGCTAGTTTTCCTAATCTTTGGGCTAAATTAACAGCATCGTGAAGGTAATATATATCATTTTATACTGACAGTTTCTGTATGGACTTAAATACAGCTTGAATGTACATTGTGTTCAGTGTGTACATAGGCTATTTACTTTTCAAATCTTGTGACAAAGTGTGCTTGATAATGCTTGTATAAGGTATTATAGACAAATTATTAGAATGCATGTGCACCAGTAGAAATGGCCCAGGTTGAATATAATAAATAAACATATGAATGAATATTTTATTCCCTGGATTATTTTTGTTGGGACATAATAATGATATAGTTTGACGCTTTGAAATACAGTTATGTTAATCATAATAAAGTTACAAAGTTAAAAAATAATATCGAAATATTGTAAAATTAAAATTTTCCCCTCATAAGTTGTATCAAAACAACATATTGAGGAAATTGATATGACAGATTTTAAACTTTGATATGGAAAGATACCCCAGCCCTGTTGTCTCACCAGAGAAGATGAGCAGAAGTCTTTCTATCTGATGATAAAAAAAACTCTAGGTATGATTACGAAAATGTTTTAAATAACTATTATCTACAAAAGTTTTATAACAATGTTTTATATAAAATGTTAACATAAATCATCTTCTGTTATGATGTGAAGGGTTAATATAAAAACAGGGAAAATCTGTTCCAACTGACCAGCAGAGAATAAAGGATAAGCAATAGATAAGATTAAAATCAGGGAAAATATGACACAACCTCCAATGGGGGAATAACAAACGTATAAACGTATAAAGTTAAAAACTCTTTTAACTTCGATGAAATCGATGTTGTGTCATATTTTCCCTGTTTTTTAATTGTGAAGACTTACTCATTCTTTCATTTCTCTTGACAATTTTTCATTTGCCCGCCCTATTCCTTTTAAAGGAATTTTTATTATCTCTATCTAGAGAAAAAAGTGCACAAAATATATTTCCTAGTGCAATATATACATTTTCACATGAAAATAAATGATTTTGGATTCAAAATAAATGTGCAGAAAAAAAATCACCATGCAGAACACTACACAACGTAACTTCTGTGTACAAGTTTGAGTTCTTAAGTATTGTATCATAACATAGTGCGTTATTCATACAAAGAATTCAAAAAACAGTACTTATAATGAGGTTCACTGACGAACCTCAACGGATTTAGACTGATAAAATATTGCTTGAAAACATACATACACTTTTGGAATTATTTGAGACATTTTGTGCATGCAATTACGTGTAAAAACAACTGACTGTAAACAAAAGGTAATTAATGGCGCCCTCTTTAGACAGACTAATACAATAGAGATGGTTCATAATTCGATGCAATCCCTTCACAAAGTAACGAATATTAATATAAGCTTATTGGATCTCAGTAAATAAAATGTCATTTCGTGACGTGTACGCATGACCCGCTCGCGAATTTTTTTTCCGTAGTTAACATTTGAATAGGAGAAACTTATAATACATAATGTATAGTATTACATGTATTATGAGGCTAGATTCCACATGCCATTATTACTAAGTATTTCTTCTTAACAAAAAGAAACGAACTATATTATATTTAAAATTCTACCAAGGATTGACCGGGGTTCGAACCAACAACCTAGCGATCCATAGTCAGACGCTATACCACTATGCTACGAGTAGTTCTGCCAGAAAGCCGTCTTTCTATCATACTTGTTGATTACGGAATAAAGCGTATATACACGATATACTATATTACTAGTTAATACGTATATAGGCCCTATCTCCGATCAATATTGAACCCTAACCCTAAGACCCTAACCCTAACCCTAAACCTAACCCTAACCCTAACCCTAATAGGCGGGACACCACGTATACAGTTGCTTAAACGGGTAAAATAGTTCGCGACCCGCTCCGTATTGTAAATTTGCCTGTTTTAAGTGTGAAATTCTTAATAATTAACAGGTTTTATATTTTTATTTACGCACAAAGAATTGCTATGGTATGACAGAAATGTTAATGACTCATGTGGGTGACCCTGTAGACCCACCGGACAAATCAGCAGATGCAGCTACTTATGCTATAGACGGTTTTGAGGTGAGAAAATGGATGAAAATAAAATATCGTGCTTAACCTTAAGGGATCGAATAGAAACGTTTGCACGGTATTTTTGTGGGCCTTTAAGAGCAAATCAGACACATCAAAATCAGACACATCAAAATATAATACAAATTTTATGGCAAATTATTGAAAATTGATATTATACTATATTTAACAGTCCTCGAAGTAAACTTTAAAATCTAATGATATGTACTTGAAGTGTATGTAGCTGGGAGGGAAAGCTGTCCATCATTTGAAAACGTAGACCTTATGTATTGAAGATATACATTTTGTTCTCAAAAAGACAAAAACTTTAAGCCTTTTGTGGACAAAATGTATATCTTCTATACAAAAGGTAAACGTTTTTAAATGATTGACGGCTTTTCCTCTCAGCTCTACACTTTAAGTACATATCATTAGTTTTATAAAGTTTACTTCGAGGACTATTAAATGCCAAAAATATCAAAACATACAATTTTAATAATTTGCATAAAATGTGTATTACTGTATATCGCGAATTTCAAAAATTTCTTAAATATTTGACAGCAGCAGTGTATTCCTCAGATTAAGAATGCAATTTGGTGTGTCTGATGTATTCTCAGGCCCCACAAAAGATACTGGCAAAGCGTTGCTATTCGATTCCTTGAGGATTTTCTTTTATATACTTAAAAACCATGTCACTATTACTGGCCGGCTAATTTGTTTAATAATAATAATAATAAAGACATATTTAATATAGGCGCTTTACACAACCAGAAACGTATTAAAATATCTTAAGCTACAAACAAAGAAAATTTAAGGGCCTAACAAATACAAATATTTTTTTTTTAAATATTAAACAAAAATGTATACAGTACAATATAAACAAAAAGAAAATATCATAATCCACGCCGCTTCCCATGAGTCAAAAAGCAAACGAGGAGGCACGACAAAAGGCACATATGAAGTGACGAGGAGAATGAGTTTAGAACATCATATTTCATAAGCACATAAGCGATTATAAAAAATTTTATTGTAAATATACACAGAGTTTAAAATAGAATTGCACTGCAACCCCAAAAACAGCATTTGGAGCACACCACCGCATAAAAACAATCAAAAAGGTGTGACCGGCACAGACGAAAAACATGTTTATTACACTGAAGACGAAGGCTCTTTTCCTAGTGTAAATTCTTATTTTGGTTTTGTTTATATGGCTAGCAATCACCACCAAATTCTTATTACTGTTATCATGGTTATAGTAAATATACAGAGTAAGTTTCGACACATCTTCATCTTCAATTATGGTAGGCACCCGTCCCAGGGCACCTGTGAGGACATGAATGTCTTTGTTGGTAAAATATGTGTTGCTGTGTTCTTGTTCTTACATTTATTTAGACGAAGATTGTTGATGACAATGGCATTATTGTACCTGTGGAAACAGTTGGAGAAATTCTCGTCCGGGGTTACTCTGCTTTCAAATATTACTTGGCTGATGATTTGCAAACAAAGGAAAGAAAAAGATAGCAATGGGTGGATACATACTGGGTGAGCCAAAGATATTCTAGAAATCTCTGCCAGGGTCTGTTTTCCAGTAGGCTTAATGTAGGTCTTCTAATTTCCATATAACCACCAGGCCTGGGGGGGGGGGCTTCTCAACTTTGGTTTGGTGGGGATGTGCGGCTGGGACTCCGAAAAACTATTCGACTTTAAACCAAATTTGACGAAAAACGTACCTAAAGTTATGCCAATTGTTGGAACAAAAATTTGTTTTGCTCAAAAATGGTAAAAATTTTTACTTTTTGAAAACATTTTCATATAATAATATCAGTCCTCAAATTGCAATAATTTAACATCTTATGCCTACAATACTGACTAAAACACTCTTAGCATTGACAATATCATTAATGATGTTAAAACGGATTTTCAAAATATCTGTATAAATGTTAATGTGTGACTCGTGAATATGTTAAATATCTTGATTCTATGTTTAATTTCTCAATTTTAAATTTTATAGCGATTTAGGTGTGCTGGATGAAGCAGGCTATCTTACGATAAAAGGAAGGAAAAAGGTGGGTAGGTCATTGTCTTAAAGAAAAAGAGGTGTTTACGAAATACTTTTGTGTAACGTATGTACAATGTGACGCAGGTGTATAATTATGTGATACCAGATTAGTGCCAGTGAAATGCATGTGACTACATTTCCATCCTTTATTGGGCTATTCCGATTGAAATCCATACACCCCTATGGAAGACTACCGTAGATGTCAAATGGTGTCACTCATTCAGTTAATCCGATTTTGAAATTCACACTTTCTGTTGAAGATTTATATAGGTCATGTATTCCATATGTGGTGTATAAATTGAAACTAAAATAGCACAAATCTCTTTTACGAAAAATCGGTTCAACAATGTTATCTTTATAATTAAATATATTATTTATCCTGTGTATATTGTTATTCCTACTAGGATATCATCCTCAAGGAAGCAGTCAACTTAATACCGGTAGAGTTAGAAGCAGTGTTGTACGAACATCCAAAAGTACTAGGAGCAATGGTATGTACAAACAGCGTGGAATATAACAACCGAATCGTAACGATATTCCGGTTGCAGCAATATTTTGCTATAGTTTTAATGTTATTGGTCAGAGGATAATCAAATGAAGCAAGATTTACGCAATTTACTTGAAGAACGTCTATACCAGGGGTCCGCAAATAGCGGCGCTCGCGCCACATTTGGCGCGCCGTGGCTTCCCGAGTGGCGCGCGGCGCCGTTTAGATTTAATTTTTTTTTTTAATCAAACCCTTTGATCAAACTTTGCAGGAATATCTCCAATATTCTATATTTCAACATTAAACAATGCGATTCCCGTGTTAGCTAAAATAAATTAGTACAAAATGATGCACCAAATGGCGTCATTTGCACCTCAAATTTCAAAAAATCGATAGCTTCAGACGGGAGACACCCCCATCTGACTCCCCCGGCGACTTCGCAGCCATTGAGTGGCGCTTTGCAGTTTTCTTTTCTATACTATCGTGATATTTGCATAGTGACATTTGTATGTTAATATCATGTCACACAAGAATTATATCTAATTACAGAACAGGGATAAATGTTACCGATTGCAAATTATAAAAATATAAGAATCTTTTAAGTGTCAAAAATTTCAAGCATCTCAAACGTATTTGACTGACTTTGAGTTGGCCAAAAACAAAAGGAAACAAATCCCGCCTTTCGATTTTAAATATTTCTAGATATATATATACATATTTGGCCTTATATTTGTCTGTATAGGTGATTGGATTGCCTGATGAAAGAGTGGGTGAAGAAATCTGTGCCTGTATCAGGTAGGATTGTGTTCTGCTTGTTTATTTTAATGCATCGCACTAGCACGTTTCGTGATGTTAACTTTCATCACTTTGTAGACAACGGCAAAGTTTATTAGAAAGTGGCGTTTGTCCCGTAAACATGTAAACCAAGATAAATGGAAGTGCATAAATAACACAGGGATAAAGTTATGAAGTCTGTGTATCATTTAAATGTTTTATTTACATTTGATTTTTTTATTCAGAGTTGATAGGGATAATTCGCCTACTGAGGAGGACATCATGGAATTTTGCCGAGGAAAAGTATGTACTTCGAAATATTATCACGCATCAGCCCACCCGACACACTCCATGCGCTCTATAATAACCTAACCCTCTCTCTCTCCCTAACACTAACCCTAACCATGATTCAAACCCTAACACTTTTAAAACTTTATCCTAACCCTAATCTTAACCTAATATCCTCTTAACTTGAACTTGATTGGTTGCTAATGTACCAACGATTCTTGAAAAGAATGAAACTAAAAAGAGGTCAAGTATCAGATTATAATTTGACTACGTTGGTTTATTTGCTAGTTTATTTATCTGATGTCTCTCATTCACTTAGGTCTATGCCCTATTGGTTCCAAAGTACGTTCTCTTCTTCGATGAATTTCCAACGACTCCGAATGGAAAGGTGAATATCATGTTTCTGTGTTGCTGTTGTTGTTGTCAGTTTGTGTTGTTTTATGTGTGTGTGGGGGTGTTTGTTTTGTTTGTTTGTTTTCTTGTTCACTTTCTCTCTCTCTCTTCTTTCTTTTGCCGTATAATTATATTGCTTTCTATAAGAATACCACTTCAATCGGGATGATGCTCGATCACATCGCTTGGTTTCTGAATGTGGATTCAATAAACAGAGGCAGAAAACAAAAAGGTCTCGTTTATTTTGTCAAAAAATGTCGTTTTATGCATATCTGACTTATTTCGCAAGCATTTTCCAGTCAACAATATGATGGGTCTAGATACGCTACATGATTCCTATTGGGGCCGCCTGTACAGGTACACCGTCGCCAATAAAAGGTACTTTGATGCTACAGTGCAGTGCCAGGGGAGTATCAGTGTAGTACCACTGCTGGTGGATCCTGTGCAGTCATAGCATTGGTATTGTGTTGATGGTGTAGCTGTGCAGGTGGCCCCGATACGAAACCTGTAGTACAGTAATATGAACTTATACTATGTCGAAGTTTGCCAACAGTTTACTTTCAATGGTATTAATACTAGTTTGATATTTACCATATGATTTTGCAATTTTAGGTTATTTTCATGTTGTATTGTATGCTAAAAGCTTTCCGGATTTACCTAGGGCTTATAGACTTTGTTTACATTGTGTGCTTCATAAATATATTATGATAAATAATCAAAATGTTTCATAAATCCTCGTTCTCTGTCTTTCTGTTTTAGTATTCACGCCTTGAAGCAACACGAATTGCGAAGGAAGCATTCAACATATAATAGCTTATTGTAAGTTAAATGTTGTTTCATTAATTTGATTTTGATTAAAAAGTTAATTTTTGACACCAATATTTGTAACAAAATGATACGTGAAATGTGACGCCAATATTTGTAACAAAATGATACGTGAATGAACGACTTTTTTTTTCTATAACTGTTTTTATTTTTTGGCTTTCACCTCTTTTAGGACGCAATCAAATAATTCGATCCAGCTTAACAGCTGGGGATGCAGAATGTCTTCACCAACCGAACGGTCAAAATATACTTGTAATAATAGAAAATGTAAAGAATTTGATCTTATGCTAACTTGCTTCCTGCATCCGGGCCTGCACCATTGTGAGTTAATTTTGGCCTTAGTGTTGGGAGCAGAACCAAGTAGGCTATATTAACCAGTAAATCAACTCTTTTGCACGACGCATTATGCTGATCAGAATAAGTTCCAGCAAACTCCATAGATGCAGATTCTATTCGTGCGACCGCACAAATAATATATGTAGCTATGAGAGATGTTGCATATCAATTCAACTGTGACGAGGTTATGCTGATTAGAATAAGTTCAAGTGATGCAGACTATTTGTGCGACCGGACAAGAATTTATGTAGCAATGAGAGATGTTGATGATATCGTCAGATCTTCTGAGTCTGTTGAGCAAAATGGAATGGTCAATTTTGAAAAATAAAATCGGTATTCTAAGAAATAAGTGAACTAATTCTTAATCTTACGAAGGTAGATAATGGAAGATAGTCAAGATACCAACTGTAAATTTGCTTTAGCAACAACCTAAGTATTGAAACCCATGAGTAACATCCTAATGACATTTTTTTAATTGATAATGTACACTGCATAAGCAAAAACAAAATCGTAAAATTAAATGGTTTGTAATTTAGAAACAAATTAAGTTAACGTTACTATTTCAATAAACTTATTGAAAGCTTACCTTATACAATTGGGAACTTTTCCATTGCCATTTCTATCAATTTCTGTCTTGAAAACTATTGGAATAAATCATGGAGACTACTTTATGTATTACTAATCATCAACACTCAATTAACTTTTGAGAAATTGTCGGTATGTTAAATGACTTTCAATGAAGGTTTACGAAATCACAGAATTAAGAAGTTTTTTTAAACATAAACAAAAAAGAATACGTGAAGCAGATTTAGTACTCCTAATCCTATACTTCTTCGTGATCACTGTATACTAATAATTAATAATGATTTTGAATCTACAGAAAAAAATGTATATTATACAATGGTTAAAACCGCACATAAATAGCTATGATAACTGCTAAAACAAGCAAACAAACAAATGCACATAGAGTAAATAAATTAATGAATCAATGGTTTGAAAATGAGGTGGTTTCATAAATCTCTAAAATTTCAAGAACAGGGTGGTCAATGGTCAAAAATCAAAAGATTCCACACTTAAAACCACACTTATTTAGTTATGTTTGGTTTGGGCTTTCAAATATCTAAAAAATCAAGTTTCTAATGATACAGGTCTTTCAGGGACACTCTGTATTAGAGGGTGACACTAGCGACTTTGGACATTATGCGCAAATCATGACGATATAATACTCAGTAAATGATAATTATATGTAAAATACCACGACTTACTTTTCCTGATCCACTTGTAGGAATTTCATCAACGAATAGAATGTACTTGGGAACTAACAATTCATGGACCTTTGGAAATAATCAAAAACAATTCCAATCTTATTTTCTTAATTATAACAATGCCTTAATGATGTTTTATTGTACTAACTTCTATTAATTTATAATGGACTGTAACATCATTTAAGATATCATTATTAATGTTTCCATGAATATTTATGATAAGTATATAAAATAGAGAAACAAAAAAGGCGAAACAAACAGTTTTTCAAAGCATACCTTTCCGTTACAAAACTGCCTTATTTCTTCTTCAGACGGTACATTTTCTTTGTCAACCCTAAATGCGAAAATAACAATTATTGGTATTGTTCTAAAGTTTTATATCTTTTATACGATCAATAAAAGCTCGTCACTTTGAGACAACATCGCGGAACATCTTTATTTGTCAGCAAGAAGAAACCGTGATTCCTGGATTAGCCTTGTTTCAATGTTATTGCATCAATTAGCCGTTATTACATTCAGCGATAACCTTGTCATTAATTAATTTGATAACCAGACAGGTTTGGGTCACCAGAAGATTTGCTCTGACGGGGCTTCCTCTTTAACGACAGTCACGTTTGGCTAAATCTTTTGTATAGTAAATCGGCTTCTTTAAGATCTGATTTCCTGCACATCTGGCCTGGGGAGCCCGAAGGAACAAACACATAAAATGGATCCTCCTTCCCCATGATGCGGGAAGTGGGTAAATCTCTTATCATTCTCCTGGTGCGGGAAGCTTAATTTCTTTCTGCAACCATAATGGGCCGCAATATATCACTAACCGCATAGTCCGAGGCAAAGTTCATTATTGTCAGGGTTAGGGTCTTATGGTTAGGGTTAGGGTACGGGTTAGGGGTTAGGGGTTAGGGTTAGGGTTAGGGTTAGGGTTAGGGTTAGGGTTTAGGGTTAGGGTTAGGGTTAGGGTTAGGGTTTAGGGTTAGGGTTTAGGGTTAGGGTTAGGGTTTAGGGTAAGGGTTAGGGTAAGGGTTAGGGTTAGGGTTAGGGTTAGGGTTAGGATTATATACGTATTTATTAGTACTAATATACTAGTAATAGTATATTGTGTGTATGCACTTTATTCCGTAATCAATAAGTATCATAAACAAACACCTTTCTGGCACAACGAATCATAGCACAGTCGTGTAGGCATTAGACTATGGATACATAGATTGTGGGTTCGAACCCCAGGTAAACCGTTGTAGAATTTTAATTCTATCGATTGCTTTTTATTTTATTAAGTAAGAGGAAATAATAATGGTAATAAACTCGTGTTATATCTAGCCTCAGTCATAGGCCTATCATTACATGTATGTATTGTACTATGTGTTATCGCATTGCGGCCCATTATGGTTGCAGAAAGAAATAACGCGTGCGGGAACTGGATAAATCTCTTACCATAAAGTGTTAAGTAACCCTGCATTTTTTGTCTTTATTACATGAAATAAACATATTTTCTTTCGAATAAGCAAGTCATTCTTTACCTAAGACATGCGCAGATCTCTTCCCCTACTCGTGAATCAGGCAAGCCAATAACCTATTATTTAAAACAATGAACATTGTGAAACACAAAATAAGTGCATCCTAAAGTGTCAATTAAAACTATGCTTGCAGCTCGATAACTTATTTCCACTGGACAATGCTGGAGGGATCATATTCACCTGGGATCGGACTCTACAGTGCTATTAATTATCAATAACACCACATTGCCAAAGCCAATAAGGGAAGAAGCAAGGGTAACCTCTACAATTTTGCCAAAAAGATAAGCCTTTGATCGTTAAATTTGATTTTCATATGCATGCCAACTAGTAAAAATTACATTTTAGGACAAACAACACAAAACTTTTTCAGCAAAATAGAAATACATGCGAAATTTACAAAGACACACAATGTAATTTGCTAGCCAAATATGATCACTTTAATGTATGAATGTCCTTAGTGCTAAAAGCCCTTTATCTTTCTCATGTACCTACCACAGCAGCTTGAACACGTGGATGCTGGTACAGCCTCTTTTCTAGTTCAGCAGGTGCCAAGTTCAATGCTTGTTTAATTATAAGATCCTGTATATTAAGTAATATATAAAATGAAGCATTTAAGTTTTCCCCCAGACTATTGATACAAGAACAACGTTGTGTGTATATGACCCTAACCAATAATTCTAGATTTGTTGAATAGTTTTATATCTTTAAATCCAAATTTGAATTAACAGTTTGTGAAGTACTAACTTGTTCATGTAATATATCTTAACACAATGGTTATTCAATAATTAGTGTAAACACTCTGAGCATCTCGGTACAATTTCAGATGAAAACCGGAATGAAAATGGAGCCACTTATGTGCGCTCGTGGCATTTTACACTATTTTGGCTCATCGATTTGAATCGGCCTATAGGTGGGAACCGGGCAGTACTAACCTTCTTTCTCCCACATATTTGGATGTATCCATCTTCGTCCATGACACCCAAATCACTGGAAAAGATGTAAAAAACCAATAAAATATATAATTACTCTCGAGTGAAAATGTATTTTAGAGTCAGTTAAATGTATTAATCGTTGTGATTATTATGTATTCAATATCGATGCAAAATCTAAATCTCATTACAGTGTATAATTTACCCAGAATGAATCCATCCATTTCCGTCTTTCATTTCTCTCGTCTTCTTTTCCTCGCCCACATAGTATAGAAAAGCAGAATACGTTCGGATATGGAGTTCCCCAATTGTGTTAACAGGTACAATAAATCCATTGTCATTTACAATTTTGGTCTGTTAAAAGATAAATAAATAAATAAATAAATAAATAACATGACAACACATTTTCAATTCATTATAATCAATCATGACGGTCCTTAAACACACCACTCCACGCCATACATAAATTCTCCCAGTCACATTTCCCCAATATGAAATTTAAAAAAAGTAAAATTTTAATTTTTTTTTAAAAGTTTGACAGAGGCGGGGTTCGAACTCACGGCGCACCGCTTTGGATACTCTATGAGCCTAGCGCCTTAGACCACTCGGCCACTTGTCTTGTTGGTATCCATCTAAAACTTATTTGAACATATAATCGCAACTTCAACATAGGCCTACCACGTGACATGCAAAGGCAGAAAATGTACCATATTTTGGAATTTTATTTGCCTAAAAACATTAATGTGCATTATAATAGAGCTACCATTATTGATATTGTTGAATTCTTAATACTATGATACACATAAATCGATTTTGATTTCGGCCACGTGCTCTGCAGTACATCGCGTCGGTTGCGAGGTATGGCCAGTCAGTCTACCATTTTTCTTGTATACACGTTCGATGTTTTTATCAATTATTTAAAAAATCCACATTTTTTTCCGGAAATAAAAGATTAAGATTACCATAAAAAGGAAACAGAAATCTTTGGTGGGGTCTAATGTAATTTTTACATAGAATTTTCAACGTTTTTTCTATCCTTATTCTTGCTCAATTGAAAAAATATTTTGGCCTATATTAAATTGAAATAAAATTCTCTGCCTCTTAAACGACATCAAATGTGCCACAATTTGGTATCACGAATCGTTATATATGATGTGCAGTAAATATTCATATATTCTTTTATACATGAGATGCTTCAATTTTGACACAAAAAATATTTCATTGAAAACCCTCTCACTCGGCTATTTAAATAAGGTAACCACGTTTCCCTAGAATGTGCAATAAATTAGCATTAAATGTTTTCTTATTTTAGCAGTATTCTAGAAACTCTTGCCGTTTGACGAATAGAGGAGTAGTCCTTAAATGAAAGGCCCGTGGACACGTTTGACGAGGTTTGCTCTATCCGAGCCTTACCTCTGTTCCACCTATAGGATACAACGCTCCTGCTTTTAGCTTCTCTTCTGGGTCGTTAGGATGACTTAAGTGTGTTAGCATAACTTCTGTCATGCCATATGATGGCTATGTAAAGAAAGAAAACAAGAAACAAGAAATTAAATTAACACTTCACTTACTCAGCTATATAATTTTTGTAACATGAATATGAAGTGGAGTTGCTGCAACCTCCTAATATTCCATACTGACATCATACTAATCTATTGATATAATGTGCCGATTCAGTTTATTAATTTGTTTATTTGTTGATATAACATTCTCCACATAATCTCAATATGGCGTCATAATAAGGCACACAAAAATAAACAATACTATAAAGTTCATATATTATAGAATCGGAGTAAGTGTTAATTTATAATCACGCATTTGAGAACAAATGAAGGTCCTACGATTATATTATGTCATTAGGTGTAAACAACGTCTTGGCTCGCTGGATGAAAAACCTTCGTAGGCTTACATTTATTATAAATAAATTATAAGGATTTTTTGTATCAGTGATACATCCGATAATGAATAACTAGTGAACCAACCGATAATGAATAATTTATTACAATGATAACTTCATACTTACAACTACATACTTGCAGATATTCTCCAATTTTCTTCTCATTTCAAACGGGATAACGCTTCCCCCGATATTTACTGAAAATGTGTTACACAATGAGTATTAAATTCCTACATTCTGAACTTTTATATTTGTTTCAAATAAAGGCTTATGTTATTTGTTACTATTTCACACTGCAAATACATAATTAAACATTTAAACACTTAGTAGTTGTTATATGGAAAAGCAAGATGTGATCTTTTTAAAATGATGTTAAATGTTCATAATTTTTTATCGATTATTCTTAGAAACATTAGTGCGCAAATACAGGGTGTCTCAATAAAAATAGGCCATGTGGATTAGGGGACGTAACTTAAAATGTCAGCAGTAAAATCAAAACTTCTTTGTAGATTCAGGAACCGTGATCTTTCCTCCTTAAAATGGTGTTCAATTCATCCAAATCTGTTCACGCATTATTGAGATAATTGGGATTGTACAAATAGACCCATTTTTGGACCGTTCCAATGGGGGTACCACACATGATGTGCTGTAGTTTAGAATGAAGTAACTGTCAGTCTTGCTGGGTTGAAAATATCAACCATCCAACCACCCAACCAATCAATCTCTCGAAGAATGTTTGTCACACCTTTCTCTTTGGATTAACAATCTGTGAAAATATACCTTCTGTGCATTTCTCAAGAAACTACAGGTCAGTTATGATTCATAGTGTACACATGCGTGACCATGGTGACCAGAAAATAAATCCGAGAAAGAATCATGTTTAGGGGTTCAAAAACGTTAGTTGATGCGTTTAGTCATTTTATTGGTCCCGTTAATTTGCAAAACGTGTTTCCTCGACTGATATGTATCATGCTCAAACTTTATGAATATTGGAAATGATAAACATAAAGGGTGCATTCTTTTTAATCCAGCGTACCTTTGAGATAAAAATGCAATTATTTGTTGTTAAAATGCGCTAAATTCCATGGGTGTTTTTTTGCTCAAAAGGGCAAATTCTGTTTAGGCTGTTTTGAAAATCACTAATCGCGCACCAACTAACGTTTTTGACCCCCTAATCGCCATTCGCGAGATTCATTCTTGGAAAAGAACCCATTTTTTTGCGTTTTTCTGGTCACATTTGTGTATACTAAGAAACTAAAAGTTGAATGGTGTTGCTTGAGAAATGTTTGAATAATATTTTTTGAAGATTATTTTCACATATTGTTTACCTAAACAGAAAGGTGTAAAAAACATGCTTTGAGAGATTATTTGATTGGTTAATCTGCTTACCCAGCAAGACGGAGAATTTTACTTTATTTCTTTTTGTGCATTCTAAGTACAATGCAGCACATCTGTGTTTAATGTGTATTGTCCCATTGGAACGGTTCAAAAATGGGTCTATTTGTAAAATCCCAATTATCTCAGTGACGCGTGAACGGATTTTGATGCTTTGTGCACCATTGCAAAGAAGAAACATTGTGGTTTCTGAATCTGTAAAAATGTTTTTATTTTAATGCCGACATTTTAAGTTACGTCTCCAAATCCACAGGGCCTATTTTTATTGAGACACCCTGTATAATGAACAAAAATATTATGCTGCTATGTCTTTGAAATCGTTACATACCATGGTGAGCACGCATGGAAGTAATTTATGTTCATTATATCAACATGGGTATAATCAAATATTTTTAGACCCTCCATCCACTTAAAATCATCTTGTGAGTTATATGATGTGTAGGGGACGATACTTATATCAACTTACCAATGTCTAAACTGGAAAAGTCATAGTCGCTAAGATTTGGTAAATTCAATAAATCGTGAATATGATGGATGAAGAAAAAGCCCATTGTGACTCTGAAAAATATAATAACCTTCAAATAATTTCATTGCATTTATTATACCAAACAAAATGATCTCTAATAATATTTCGGTAGTACAAGTAACATCTGGGTATGCACCTATTTAGGACACGAAAGATGTTGTCACCAAATATCATTGATAATAACTCAGTGCAACTCTAATAACATCATGCACCCACTCTCGAAAGGAACTAGTACCAAATAACGCGATCAAAAGGTATTCATAATATAGTCCGAGTACATGGGCGTAGCAATAGCCTCGGGGGCACATGGACAAGAAGCAGTGCGAGCAGTTGCCGGGGCAGTGGCGTGCGCAGCACATTGAAAGTGGTGGGGCCAGGTTGTTCTGTTCCCCGAATGGAGTCTGATTAGGAACAAATTTGGACGTTTTTAACGTTTTTTCGCCGAATCCCCCGAATAACCAACAAGAGTGGGGGCATGGCCCCCTGCCCCCCCTTTGCGCACGCCACTGAGTGCGAGGCCCTTTTAACATCTCCTTTATCAGTCCTATCCCTAACCCAACTCATTGTCCCTTTTGCTTCATGCAGTCCCCTGAACCCTCGGAGCCAATTGCATTTCGTCCATCCTGTCCACCCGCTTGCTACGCACCTGTTCTAAATATATACCTAAATGATTTACTAAAGCAAGTCGTATATCACAGTGTTTTATTGCGGGAATAAACTTTTGTGAATCTTATTCATGAATACCTTTCATCCTGTAAAGATTTAGCCATAGTCTCAGCGTTGAATTCTGGAAATAAGACGACAGTAGTTAGTCCTACTGTAAGGGGGGCAATAAGTCCAATATATCCGGCACCTCCTGAAAATGTAATCGCTTCTCCGAACCTGGCTGATTCCTGTAAAATATTATTTTGGCATGAGTTCCATATACATGTTTTATGTGCATGTTGTACGCTCGTATTGTGATAACATATAATGGTGAAGTACACATGTTCATATTAATGTCAGTGTGTAAAATCCAGCGAACAAAGCAACAAATCTGCCGGACAGGCAGCTCCTAAAAGTAGCTTGTCGTCCAGCTGACCTGATACCAAAATGATACAGGGACTGAAAATGGTATAGAAGACATGCTAGTAGATAAACAATCCTACTACTATCATGATCCTGGTTATCAGACTTCCAGAATATGATATGAATACCTTGACCACGTTACACTACCGTGGAACAGTTGGAGCAAAAACACTCTTTCATACAACTTTATGTAAACAAACCAACCCCAAATTATAGGCTTTGGCGGTGTGTAAGATTCCACGATCTTGCAGTCCAGATCCCCCGGGAGATACCACAATCAAACATTGTCAGCCATCAAATATCTTTTGTACCATCTACAGACCTCATATGGAATGCTCTCCGTGCGAATATTCCACCTATCAAACCTTAGGAGGTAATAGCTATATGTGTGAGTTCATACGGTCACCAATCTCTACACTATAGATGATAGTATCATCTCTACACTACAAGATGGTAGGCATTTGAAAGCTAAGACTACGCCCTTGATGTTAATTTAAGCTGCATGTCACAACAGTATTTTCTAATTGCCAAAGAGGGCGCTTTTCACTTGCACACTTTTTAGACAGTGTAGTGTAAAACATAAAAATGTAATCTGAGGTACCAACAAATTTAGATCAAAATTTTTCATCAAAATTGGAGCATTTTAACCATTGTAACCCCTGTGGATCTTCAAATTTAACCTGTCCAAAATATTAATTTTTCGGTTGTGACAATGTGCGGTATACATACAAACTGTTATAAAAAAGAGCCGTCCTTACCAAATCATATTGCAAGCTTTCTTCTTCGAGTCTGAAGCCAATATTTTTCCTGTCATTCAATAACGCATGTGATGAAATAGCAGTCGCTTTGGGCATCCCAGTACTACCCTGAAATGATTTTGTTTTAATCAAAAGCTGTGATTTACAGAGTTATAAAGGTCACAAGTTAGCTTATTTATTCGCTCACGAATTACAGTTTCAGCTTTGCAATTATAATTATGTAAATTTTATATACAGCAGTGAAACACAATCCGCATTCACTGAAAGTAATCAAACAGGCTGATACTTATACATCGTCATCGCATGTACTTAAGTTCGGTTAGAATTTGCTTGTGGATGCAAAGTTGGATATGCATAACATGTTTTAATATTGATATGTGAGATGTATTGAATAGGAATAAAACGTGTGCCCAGTGGGCACTATTTGCCATTCGTATAAATTCAGAGTCAAAGTTCAGGGATCAAAACTCAAAACTCCGATTTGGTAAAAAACTTATTCGAAAATATTCCTCAGGTCATCTACCTACTTGTCAGTTTGGAGTTATTGGCGAAAAGGTCAAAAGTTGAAATTTGGGCTCCATACGTTACCACGTTCTTTGCATATTGGTGGATTACACCTGGCAAACTGCGCAGTATGAGCTTGAAATGTTAGGTTTTGAACCTTGTTATTCTACTTTTGTACAATTTGCTAAATAGTGCTCTATTCACCATAGCTTTATTACTCGCGCCGGGAGGCGCGAGTATTAGTGTTCACTTCTGAGCGGAACGTGGAGAATTGAAGAAAAGCCTGTTTTACTTAAATTATATTTACCTTCATTTAAATATTTATGACACTTTCATCAAAACAAATATTCAAACGATGATAATGTGTATATACTAGTATAATAAACGTGAAATTTTAGTATTTTAAGAGTTTTTGTATATTTTAGACGTTCTATGACTTTTGTTTGCTGTATAGAGGCTGAATTGCACATGCGTACTCTGACCATTGAGGCCAGTGACCCGTCAGTGATAGTCATGGGCAAATTGATATCGACATTTTTCTTACTGCTGATTGGTTATACACATTTTGGACTCTTCGATTAATTTAGGAGGGGTGTTTGAGGTTAATACGGTGTACCATTAGGGACATACACGCTTAAACATTAACCAATGATCCTAGAACTCCTAGAGAGCCGTGTGTAGTCGTGCGATATGTCAAACTTTTCGTCTGATCATCAGGAACAAACGGACAGTTGTCGCATTTCTGTAGGATCATTGGTTAAAGAGATAATAGTCACTTTTTGTACTTTTGTGAACTTTGTTCTCTTTTTAACCAATCATCATAGAGAGTCGTGTGATATGTCAAATTTTTCCTCTGGTTTTAAGGAACAAAAAAGTCAGCGGGCGCATATCTTTTCCTCTGGTCATAAAGAACAAAAAAGTCAGCGGCCGCGTATTTGTACGATCATTGGTTAATGAGATATAGTCACTTATTGTACTTTGTGCACTTAACCCTCTATCTTTTTAGCCAAATATACCACAGAGTCGTGCGATATGTCAAACTTTTCCTCTGGTCATAAGGAACAAAAAAGTCAGTGGTCACATCTCTGTAGGATCATTGGTTAATGAGATATAGTCACTTTGTTCTACTTCGTGCATTTAACCCTCTATCTTTTGAACCAAATATACCACAGAGTCGTGCGATATGTCAAACTCTTCCTCTGGTCATAAGGAACAAAAAAAAGTCAGTGGTCGCGCATCTGTACGATCATTGGTTAATGAGATATAGTCACTTTTTTTCAACTTCGTGCATTTAACCCTCTATCTTTTTAACCAAATATACCACAGAGTCATGCCATATGTCAAACTCTTCCTCTGGTCATAAGGAACAAAAAAAGTCAGTGGTCGCGCATCTGTACGATCATTGGTTAATGAGATATAGGCTAGTTACCTTTTTGTACTTTGTGCATTTAACCCTCTATCTTTTTAACCAAATATCCCAGAGTCGTGCGATATGTCAAACTTTACCTCTGGTACGTGAAGACGGCCCGATTGGCGCGAGGTTCATATTGGTGCGTATGCACCAAATATGTATCTTGTAAGTTATTGTAATTTTAGAGTTGTATATCAGCGTAATTCAGTTATATCTATAAATGCGCTTTTATACCAAGACCAGCAAGCGTGACCAAATCCTCATGCATTGACCACTATACAGAAAGGGGCAGGAACTCTATAGATAAATATCATCAAATTTAAGTATTAATTGAATTGCAAAATTGTTACACATTTTGCAATTACAGTTTGTAATATGTTATCAAAAACAACATTTTGAAAGTATTTGACGACGGAAAAATATATTCCAGGACGGAAACGTTTACAATATAATCACGAAGTTGAACAAAATAGATAATTTTGCTGCACAGCAGTCTCATGTTGTTCCGCCTTTGCATTCAATTGAATACATGAATACAAAACCCACCCAAGTCCATGGGAAGTGATTTTGAACCCGTGTATCATTTTAATTCCTTCAGTTAGATTTACCTGGTCAATATAGTAAGTTTTATGTGCAAATGAGTGGATTAACCTGTATTAGCTATGACGATTAGCATTTCAGGGACTTCGTGGGGTTCATTTTAAATTTTGGATTTGGGTGGTTTTTTGAATCATATACAAAGACAACAATGTTAGAATGAGATTACCACTAGTAAGATAATACAAAATAAAGCACACAGGTATGTATAATGTTGATACGCATTCTGCCATGTAATATAGACCACACACTTTCCTTTATTGAACCCATTTTTTTTTCAAAAGTCACTTTCTAGCAATGAATGTGTTACAAGTGGACTTTTATACATACTGGTTTTCAATCAATGTGTTACAAGACTCAAATCATGGAATTGTGTGGTTCTTTCATACATGCTATTTTTCACATGCTCAATAGACACAGAGGATGAATTTGAGTTGTTCTTTCATACATATGACAGGCCTATGTATAGCAACAATTTCCCATGCTTAACTCAATTTAGCCAACGTATGGACTTGGGTGGGTTTTGTATTCAAATATTCAATTGTATAGAAAGATCACTCGCTATGTAGAAGGTCACTCCGAGACTTACTCTCTATAAGCTATTGTGGCAACGCGGAGGTGGTCAATTGCGCATTTATAAAAGCGCATTTATATATAACCGGAGTACACTGTATATTGTAATACGTTTTGTGGTTGCGTGCAATATAAGGCGTTTAATAAATTGCATGTATTATTACATGGTGTATTACTACTGTTTAGTCAATTTTGTTGACGTATTTTCCCGCGTTATTTTAAACTATTCTTATTCTAAATATTCTAACAAGACAAAAGACAAACATTTTGAGACAACTTTGATCGAAATCTATTTCTGTGTTTGACCCATCTTAAGGCCATCAAATTTCAACTTTTGATCTTTTTACTAATAACTCCAGACTAATGAAACATTTTTGAGTTTTGACCCCTCACCTCATATTTCTTGTATTGCTCAAGATGTTAGGCATCAACTTTAAGCAAGCAAAAATTAGTCAAATTTGCCCTATAAGGATAGAATAAAAGGCGTCTACTAGGCCTATACTATTAAGCTATAATTAGTTCCTTTAGTAAATCAAAATCCCACAGGCCCTTCACAATTGATTTTGAGTTTACCGTTTCCAATCCCGCATCCAAAATTGAGAATTACAGAATGTTTATTTATTTGATTCTTATTTGATACTTTCTCTAATCAATAACATTTTAATTACATTAATTTGCTACTTCCTTACTTTGATCATCTTTAGTATGATGCTGAACAAACAATGAACACCCATTATTATCAATGTATAAACCATAATTGCAATATAATTAAATCGGCAGTGACAAAATGTACAGTTGATATTACTTATTAGGCTGTGACGACTCGTTTCCAAATAAATAAAATTAAATTAATAATTAAATGTTACCTCATCTTTTATTTTTACAATCTCCAACAGAAACTCGGAATCAATTGTGAAGGGGCTTATTTTAGATTTCGTAATAAACGGGAAGGTCGAAACATATTTTAAAGCGATATTTCATGAGAAAGCATGTATGGCTTTTTACTTACGGATGTAAACACTACAGAGCATGGTTCATCCATATCAATAGACATGCAGATTTTATTCACGTTGTCCATATCAGCCTCACTACCAAACGTCATGAATTCATCGTAGCTATACACACACCTAATAATGTTTAGAAGAAAAACAGTGCAAATATTCTGATTACAGTTTGTGTTTTTCATAATTAATGTGACGCTAAATATCGCTAGCATATACTTTTATTAATAATTTCAGCTATTTGATATTCGTTTACATGTTAATGAAATAATTATAATGAAAAAAAAAAACTGTTGTCATTGCCTTACTTTCTCAAAGATAAATGTCCTGGAACGGTACCACTAATGATGAAGAACTCCATACCTGGAAAACTAGAAAAAAAATAGGCTATTTACGTTTACCGCTACGTATGAATATACATCATTATAGAAAAAAATAATATTCATAAACATCTACATTAGCCTTCTCCAACGTCAAGGCAATAGCCAACATTACAAAACATATTCAGTGTCAGAAACCAAACTTAGTCAATTTTCATGTGTGCACTCTGTTTATTTATAGTTTATTGTTTGATGTAAGGTACACTTTACGACTTCATACCGTTCAGAATGAAATCCATCGTTAGATGTGTCCATTAGCTCTGGAAATATTTCATACACCCTGTCCAATATGTTTGACGGCGATCTCGTCAGGATAAGCCCTTTGCACTTGAGCTGTAATAATAAAAATTATATTTAATTGGCACAAGGTTATAAAGAGATTCATCGGGAATTTCAAAATCAGATTTAAAAGTTTTCATGGGATGAAATCAAAACAGCGTTAGAACAATAAATACCGGCTCCAACCGGAAGGAACCGCCGGTTGAGTTGAGTTTTGATTTCACCCCATAGTAAAATTCCTAGAAAAAGCTTATTTTCTATACATTTTCGCCAATCCAATTATGTTGCCTTTCTCAATGGTGTCTTGAAGGGAACACATCGGATTGCCACAACTGTGTGGAAAACAAGCCAGTTTTTCTTGAAAATTCACTATAAAACTTTTATTGAGAGGTTTTGAACTTCAGTCGGTGACCGATTGAATATTCAATCAGAAAATGTGTCCGTAACTTCAATCGCTAAAGTGTGCCGTGTCCAGGGGCTGTGGCAGGCCAAAAGGGAGGGGCAGAGATTCTTTGGCAGGTCAAAAAGAAAGTATCGAAACGATCATAGATGGTCAGATATATCGGGAACTGAAATATATAGCAAAAACTTATTTAATGTATATAAAGCGCAGCTTTCTCCTGCGCATTTTGATACCTCTTTTTTGTTGCTCTATGATATCATTTGGTTGAGTTATGGGCGCTTGAGTGGCTTCAAATCGGATTTTGAAAGTTGCACTTACCTCCTATTCAAGCCAAATGCGTTCGTCGTACACACACACACATATACACACACACACATATACA
This sequence comes from Amphiura filiformis, assembly GCF_039555335.1. Lineage (NCBI taxonomy): Eukaryota > Metazoa > Echinodermata > Ophiuroidea > Amphilepidida > Amphiuridae > Amphiura > Amphiura filiformis. Next base: position 34,260 of record NW_027305564.1, on the reverse strand, counting down.
CACAAAATCAAGACAAAGGACACCGACGTGCTCTGTTTACTTAACCATGAACTTTACTTTATTTTACTCCTTCGACTTCCAACTTCAATACTTGCTACCCTTTACTTATCTCTGACTTATGTCATGAACTCTTTCTGCTGACATCTCAATACTTGGCATGCTTGGTGTGCCCACCATCATTGTCTATCACTGCCTTGATTCGTCGTCGCATGCTCTGAACAAGATGTCTTATCTTTCCTTGGTCAATGTCTCACCATTTCCTGAGCAGGATGCACCGAAGGCCTTCTAAGGTGGTGTCAGGCTTGATTGCCTTGTTAGCTTTCCTCTTGAGAGTGTCCCACAAGTGTTCTAGTGGATTAAGATCAGGACTCTTTGCAATCAATTTATCCAACACGCGACACACATACCCATTTGAATTTGGCGGACAAAAGCAATGGTCATTTATTGGTCACAGTACAAGGCATTTGGCTTGAATAGGAGCTAAGTGCAACTTCAAAATCGGTCTTGAAGCCACTCAAGCGCCCAGAAATCGATCAAATGATATCGTAGAGCGACAAAAGAGGTATCAAAATGCGCAGGAGATAGCTGCGCTTTATATACATTAAATAAGTTTTTGCTATATATTTCAGTTCCCGATATATCTGACCATCTATAATCGTTTCGATACTTTCTGGGTTGAGTTTACTTTACGGCTATAAAAAATACCAACGTGTAAACTTATTGTCCCTACTTGACCAGTATGGCCTCTTGGGATGGAGTCCAGAGGGCCAGGCTTCCAGTGTAAGCTAGAATCCTTTGAAGAAAATGCAAGCACCATTCAAGACCACTAATAACACAGGATCCTGGCCTTCAAATTGGATGTACTATTGGCATATCTTTCGGGTCTTCTTCAACAGGAGGAACAGGAGGTCCACCCAACTACCAAATGACTTGTTCCCGGGGTCTTGGTATTTCTTCCCAGCCACTACGTAGGCTTATAGGTAGTAGCGCTCCTCTTGGTATAGTGTCAGGACCTAGTGCCGTCTTTGTTTCCTTATTTGTCAGACCCAGAAAGTTCTCAGTGTCTCATTGGTTAAGCCTCTGGACCTTGGAACTGCTACATGGAAGTATTTCAGCTCCCATACTGTTTTTGTCCTTCTTGATAAGGTTGTCTTATTTGCTCTTTTTTCTGTAATCTGCATGCGTGAGTAGAGTGTGTGTCTGGTCTCCTGGATTTGGTCACTATTTCTAACGTGAATATGATTGGGTGCTTGTCTTGTCTTATATTGTATTAATCAGTTCTATATACTAGCCTATGTTCTTTTGCATAATGGAGCGACAATTCTACACGTTCTGCGTTTCTGCGCCGTCCATATCTTACACATTACTTGTATAGTAATCTGGTAATATTATGTCATTTTGTATATTATTTTATTGCATTTTGTGTACGGTACTAATTAATACCAATAAATGCCTACATATACTCTGCATTACAATCTGGGTTAAGGTGGTGTAACGCTCAATTCAGGCTTTTGCCTTTTGTTACATCTCCGCCATATTTTTTTTAATTCTATTTTGCCGTTTTGTTAAATTTGCTTGCATGTATTTTGATATGATGGAAATAAATAAAATATGTATGTATGTATGTATATGTATGTATGTATGTATGTATACTAGCCTATGTTGTTTTGCATAATGGAGCGACAATTCTACACGTTCTGCGTTTCTGCGCCGTCCATATCTTACACATAGAGTTACTTCGTAACCTAATCTGGTAATATTATGCCATTTTGTATATTATTTTATGTATTGCATTTTGTATACGGTACTATTATTAATATCAATAAATGCCTACATGTACTCTGCATTGCAATATTCTTTACTTGCGCCAATGTGTGTTGTGATGAAATAAAACAGAACCGAAGTGAGCTAAATTGACACCATTGAGAAAAATAATATACAGGCTGTATCAAAATTAATGTTACCTGGGGACACAAGACTGGCACATCAAAATGTCAGGTAAGTATACATGGAGCACTTTTTGGTAAACTTAATCCTGAAAAATTTCATTCAATTCAACTATAGAATCGGGTCATTATTTTCAAAAGGAGCCTAATGTGGCATTTGGCAGTTGCAGGCGTTTCGATAAAATAAATCACGTGTAATAATAATTTCGATACAGACTTATTCATTTTATTTCTTACCTTGTTTAGTAAGGCTACAATCGTTGCTTCCGGAAATTCTAATCTCAGTGGCACCTAGGAAAACAACAACAATAATACTTTGTCATGGGCGATTCCATGCAAACAAGGACATTTCCCAAAATATGAAAAATGTTCTGTACTTTGAAACTACAAGTGTTACCATGGGAAATTTGGTATCAAATGAAATAGCTCAATATGTTCCTTAAATCTTACAGTGACATCTATTATGTTTACCATGAAATTTCGTCAAGAAACCCACTTTGTGTCAATTTCATGACTTTTTAAGGAAAAGAGACCCATATTTTTCATTTAGCTTTTATTGCATGTTCTTTGTTCAAAATTGCTCAAGTAGGGTTGAAAAGTTCACATTCTGTATTTTTTTTCCATGATATTTGTTTTTCTTCTGTATTTATTATCTCAATTTGGTCAAATCTTTTTAGCAACACATTTTCTTTCAGTCTAACTTAAACTTCAGTACAGTATATACCTAGTACACAAACTCAACTGGTTGTAGCACTTTCCGCTTGATGAAACTTTTGAGTCGAAAACATGCCCATTTTCTCACCAGCGTCATGCTCAAAGTAGAGAACATTCTGTTCTTTTAATACCATTTAGTCAAAGCCTTGAATGTTGGATTTCTCACCAAAAAAATGAAACAGCAAGGTTAACTATGAAAAAACCACAGTACTCCGATTACGAGAATGCGCAAAAGTGTAAGAGAGAAAGAGAGGGAGGGACAGAGAGAGGAAAGGGAAGGGAAATTTTTATTACCAACAGCATTCCGAGTTGCATCGTTGCAAAGAGAGCCACCAGCCATTCCGAGTGATTCGCACCCCATACTGCTATAGTATCACCCTTCTTGTAGCCCTTTGCAATGAGGGAGGAAGCAAACTTCTGGCTCTGAAATGGTATCAATATACAATGCAATAAGCCTACAATAAAACAATACAATACAATACAATACAATGCAATGAAATTCAAATATGTACGGACCCCAGCGCAAGCGCTGTTCAAAGGGAAACATAATACATACATGTAATCATTATGCAGTTACTGTCCGTTTTTCCTATTCAGTGCACACACAGCGCTCCAATTGACGATTGACCTCTAGCTCACTCACTGTACTGTAGGTATAGACAATGGACTAGTTAGTGGGCTGGTGGGAAAACCCTTCACCCAATAATAGCCATAGAAGCTCACATGTGAATTATAATGTTCATCCTTAACATACTACAATTTGAAGTAACAAATGTCACGGGAAAGCTGTTGTCGAGCTGTTTTCCCGAAGAGAGTCTTCCAAAATTTCATAACAGTCGGACGTGTAATTTCAATGGCAATGTGCTCAACAGCTGACTCGCGATAGCTCCAACTTCGAACGAGCACCATCGTGTGATCGGTTTGATCAATTTTCGCCATAGTAGCTGTAAAAATGTTCAATTCTTTCCCTCTATGGGCATCTAAAAATGATTAAAATGCGATTTTGGGAAGATTGTTGTCGAGCCCTCCCAAATATGAAGTTCTGACTGCCCGATAGGGAGCTAAAAAATTATTGTTCTCATTTCGGAAACAAAGGCCACGCTCAGTATTGTTCTGTTCTATTTCATCACAGCACATTGAAATATCGCACAGGTAAATCAGAAACATATTTTTATGGATTTAACCAGGGCTATGAGACACATCCCTGATTTAACATAGTTGAGCTGTTTTCAATGAGGTTTATCTTGGTTTAATGGGGTTTAAGTCCTGCAAAGGTCGTGGTGAATTCTGCTGTAGACATGACTGCATAATGTTCAAAATTGAAACCAAAGACAATTATTACAGAAACTATAAGCAGAACATGTTAATTAAAGCAATTTTTTCAGGAAAATTGTTTTGGCCTGCCTGTTGTGGACGCAAGAAAAATGTTTTTAGGCCTTGATGATGATACTGAAGACTGAAGATAATGATGAGCTGATGATGATGATAATGACAATGCTGCAATAATTTTCCTATTTAACTGTCATTGAAAACGCTTAAAGCATTCCCCTCAGCTATTAAAATGTAGACATATAATATAGCTGGCACAAATTCATCATGGTCATATAAATGTTTATACCACTGGAAACCTCTAGCTACATAATGTTTATGTACAAAAAATTTCTTCCAGATTAATTCGTTCGGCAAAAATATCGCAAAATTACACCAGAACGAAATTACAACACATTGTCTATCGACTGAGCAGTAATCGGGGGGGGGCACTTCAATCTGAAATGGATATAGGTGTAGGGCTGGCACTTTCGCAGTTGGGTAAGTCCATATGATATCAAGGAGGTCCCCACCTGACCCCCTCAGATTTGCTTTATATTTTAGTCATATGTTGTACCTGTAAAAATATTAAAACCTGCAAATTTGAGGTCTGTAGCTCTTACGGATTTTCTGTGGCAGCCATTTAAAGTTGGAGTATGGGGGTCTAAATTTGGATTCAAAAGTTGCCCTTTAAATAAATGTCATCTTTGGGAGTCTGTGACTTCTTTACAAAATAAGAGAGAGGTCTGAAACCTTGTATACACACTAACTGCATGCCCAATTTGTCAAAAAGTTATAAAAAAAAAAATCTGTAATTGCGCGTTGTGTCACGGGGTCATTAAATATGCAAGAAAAAATGTAATGTTTTGTAAACTGGCAAGTTTAGCCCCTCTAAATTCACATTTTTTGTCAGATTAATTATTTTTTGTTGTCACTGATGCTAAATATAGGATAAATACAATACATATCCAAAAATTGAGGTCACAACTCATTCACATTTCGAACAGCGCCCTCACGAAGATGAAATTTATTGCAAATTCAACATTTTCAGGGGTCCAAAGTCGATGTGGTCCACCTTCAAAATTTATAAAACATTTTTTATATGACTACTAGTCTTAAATTACAACTTTGCAAAGTCCCAGTAATTGTCTAGGTTGACTTCATATAAAACGACAAGCCCAAAGTTGACCATTTTCTTATGATTGCATGTACTGCAAATGTGCCGAATTTGGAAGGGTTAAAGTCAAATTGGCCCCAATATTGAAAATAAAATGGAAATTAAAGTAAATAGGGCCAATAACTACGCATCTAGTCATTTATTTTCAATATTGTGGCCATTTTGACTTTAAAACCTTCCGAATTCGGCACATTTGCAGTACATACAATCATAAGACAATGGTCAACTTTGGGCTTGTCGTTTTATATGAAGTCAACCTATAAAATTACTGGGATATAGCAAAGTTGTACTTTAAGACTAGTAGTCATATAAAAGTGATGTTTTATGAATTTTGAAGGTTGACCACATTGACTTTGGGCCCCCTGAAAATGTTGAATTTGCAACTTAAATTTCATCTTTGCGAGGGCGCTGTTCGAAATGTAAATAAATTGTCACCTCTATGTCTTGGATATGCATTGTATTTGTCCTATGGCCATGAGTTTTGAACTGAACACCCAAAAAGGGTGGTGGTGTCACACTTTTCGCCATGATCGTTTTGTTTTTTTAGCATATCTTTGAAAGTAAAGAAGCTATGGCAATAAATTTGGTAGCAAATGAAAGCTAATATATTAATGATGAACTATGGAAAGTTACATGAAGGTATCTTGATCAGAAGCAGAATGGCATTCAATCCATTGACCCAAGTCAGGGGTGGTGGAGGCAGCGGCTCATGAGGCAGCGGCTCACTATGTGCAAACTCAATGGGAAATTTCATTTTTGGTGCCGCGCAGTGCAAAAATGTTGAAATTTTCTTTAAAAACTAGTGTATATCAATAAATTTGGTATCAAAAGAAAGCTGACATGGTTATCTGAACTTTTATTCTGTAAAATAGTTGAAACAATAAACTGCCTTGAGCTAATGATAGGGGCAAGTGCTTTGAACTCAACATCTAAAATGGGTGAGTGGCGTCACATTTTTCACTGTGGTCATTAGTTTTTTTAATGTATCATTGGAATAAAAATAGATTTGATAGTAAATTTGGTATCAAATGACAGCTAAAACACCATTATTAATTGTGGAAAGGTGTCAGTAAGATATCTTGAACATCTATAGAATGGGACTCAATCCAATTGGCCAAGGCAGGGGTGGTGGAGGTAGCGGGGCACTCTGCACAAAACTGTAAGCCAAGTTTTCATTTTGGGAGCCTCGTAGTCGGTGTGCAAATATGTTGCTATTTTCCTTAAAAATTAGTGTTTATCAATAAATTTGGTATCAAAAGAAAGCTGACATTATTATCCACACTTGTATTTTGTACAAAGTTAAAATAGTTAGCTGCTTTAGGGTATATGATAGGCCAATGTCCTCCAAGACAATAAGAAAAATTAATTCTATTTTGGTCACTTTTTGAAGGGTTGTATCATTTTACGAAAGTGATAACCCCCATACATTTATATATTGCAGGAAAGACCTTACTATGATCTATTAGAAAATGACATAAAATAAGATGTAGGGGTAACACAGAAATGTTAGTGACATTATACCCTTCTGTACCACTGTCAGTTGATGTTTTGTCTCATTCACATAAATGTAGCATTTGAACCTTACATCTGACAGTATTTCTGAGTCTCTTTTTGGATTCTTTGTTCAATTTCCTTTCAGAAAATGTATACTTTTATCATGCTGGGGGTATGGTTTGAAAAATATGGGCATTTGAAGGTGAAAGAGTGTCGCAAATTTCAAAAATCAGTGTGTGACGAAAAGTCGGCGAGGTTAAAACGCACGGCCAAATATATCGCATCAGTGACAACAAAAAACAATTATTCTGACAACAAATGTGAATTTAGGGGCTAAAACATTAATGTTTTGTATACTGGCAAGTTTTAGTCCCCCTAAATTCACATGTGCCGAATTCGGAAGGTTTAAAAGTCAAAATGGCCACAATATTGAAAATAAATGACTAGATGCGTAGTTATTGGCCCTATTTACTTTAATTTCCATTTTATTTTCAATATTGGGGCCAATTTGACTTTAAGCCTTCCAAATTCGGCACCTTTGCAGTACATGCAATCATAAGAAAATGGTCAACTTTGGGCTTGTCGTTTTATATGAAGTCAACCTAGACAATTACTGAGACTTTGCAAAGTTGTAATATAAGACTAGTAGTCATATAAAAAATAAAATGTTTTATAAATTTTGAAGGTGGACCACATCGACTTTGGACCCCCTGAAAATAAATTTCATCTTCGTGAGGGCGCTGTTCGAAATGTAAATGAGTTGTGACCTCAATTGTTTGGATATGTATTGTATTTATCCTATATTTAGCATCAGTGACAACAAAGAATAATTAATCTGACAAAAAATGTGAATTTAGGGGAGCTATACTTGCTAGTTTACAAAACATTACATTTTTTCTTGCATATTTAATGACCCCGTGACACAACGCGCAATTACAGATTTTTTTTTACTTTTTGACAAATTGTCATGCAGTTAGTGTGTATACAAGGTTTCAGACCTCTCTCTCTTTTTGTAAAGAAGTCACAGACTCCCAAAGATGACATTTATTTAAAGGGCAACTTTTGAGTCCAAATTTAGACCACCATACTTCAACTTTAAATGGCTGCCACAGAAAATCCGTAAGAGCTACAGACCTCAAATTTGCAGGTTTTTAATATTTTTACAGGTACAACATATGACTAAAATATAAAGCAAATCTGAGGGGGTCAGGTGGGGGACCTCCTTGATATCATATGGACTTACCCAGTTAGGTGAGAGAAAAATGTAAAAAAATATGGGGTCATTGGGTGAGAGCATGATTTTTGGCATTCGGTGAGAGCAAAATGTAAAAAATATGGGGCCATTGGGTGAGAACATGATCTTTTTTTTTTTTATGAAATCCTTGGGTGAGAGCCGAAACAGCGCCACAGAAACCTCGAACATTGAATTTCTAGTTATATGGCTTCAAATTTGCTGTTTTTCAAAATACCGTAATTAACAAAATCAGTGATAAATGAAAGTTACTGTTCAATTTGAAAAATAGGGGGTCTACGGGTGACAGAGCGTGTGTTCCTTATTTTGTGAATGTATTTATATTGTCATTATTAATATTATTATTATGCTGTGGGGTGTAACTACACATATGGAATCAAATGATAATTTTTGTACATAAACATTATGCAGCCAGAGGTTTCCAGTGGTATAAAAATCTCAGCTTTTTGTGAAAAATGGGGGATGAGGCCCTGGTTCACGAAATGCCTTTTTAATGTACTATGAAAATAGGGGCGCTATAATTTTTAACACCCAAAATAGTGGGGTTATAGATTATTAGGGGCTGTGCAAAAATTATGAGGGTAAAATTGGGGGGGGCAAGCAATTTTGGCAAGCCGAGGGTGGGGGGCAAGCGATTTTTGGCACGCATTCATGGGGCGCCTTTTAATAAAACGCTCTAAAAAGACTTAGGAAAACAGTACGGAAACGCTTAAATATGCAAATTTTCCTGCTCGCTGCGCTCGCAACATACATCTAGACCATCGGGTTTGCAATTTGGGATCACAAAAATTTGGCATGTTCAAGGGGTGGGGGCAAAGAATTTTGGCGGGCCGAGACGGGGTGGGGGGGCAAGCGATTTTTGGCGGGCCGAGAGGAGGGCAAGCGATTTTTGGCGAGCCGTTTGGAAATGTTACCCCCCCGGGGCTCATATCATTGCACAGCCCCTTATGGGTTTGTGACTCAAAATTTTCTCGCGCTGCGCGCGCAATCTGTAACTTCACAATCGAAATGTGAGTACAATCTATAGAGCATGCAAAATTTTACGCGCTCCACGCGCCTTCTTTATCACAAAAACACAACATATTTTCAGGGGCAAATTTTTGTGTCAGTAAGACATTTAAGGCATGCATACAAACTTGGGTGTGAGATATTAGGTATTACCACAAGGTTGGTAGGCTAAAATAGCTATTAAAAAATTCAAGACACGTAGCGATAAATGATAAACTGTGCATTATGAGATACATGGGTTCAAGTGAGGAAATCCCGGAGGAAATGGTTCAGGCTCCGTCAACAAAATGTAGATATATGTATACATGTATCTTTTTGCACGAATTATTATTTTTCAAGGAAACGCTTTTGCAATCACGTTAATTAATTCCCGTCATCAAGTATCATGCACTTCCATAATAATATCTGGCGACTAAATCGGTGAATACATATCAAACACCTCCATATATATAAAAATACATACCTGATCTTTCATTTGTTTGAAAGTAATCCTCTCTTTGTCAACATAAAATACATACATTTCTTTATCTGCATACTTGTGAGCCATTTGATACAACTGTTGTCCCACGGACATCCCAATAAAGGGCTCTTTACGTGGGACATGAAGGTAACTTTTCGTCAATTTTTCTGTCGCCATTTATGTGCATGTGATTTCCACTGCTTCAAGTTCTATATACATGTGCATCTAGCCTATTCTCTTACAGTGCAGTGTAGTGTAGAGTTATATTGGTATACACTGCACTACAATACAAAATTGCTCTGCTTTGATTTTCTGGTTTTGAAGGTCACGGCACTTCAGGGCGCAGACCACTAAATAACTTTGAAAAGCAATATTTTTTACACGGTGTTTTCTGCCCGCGTGACTGCGTGACAGTATTTTTCACTTTTTTACGTCATCTTGGTATTAAATAAGGATTGAATTTTCATTTAAGATTCAACTTTGGTTAACTTTATAGATTCATTTTTTTACTAAAAAAAATGTTTAAAAGCGATGCCGCTATTTTAACACCAAAACATGAATTACTATACTAGTATGCGAAAATTAAAACTTAAAGGGGCATTTCGTGATCCACAGCCTCATCCCCCACTTTTCCAAAAAAATTATAATGTTTATGTACCAAATATTTCTTGCAGATTAATTCGTTTAGCAAAAATATCGTTAAATTTGAATTTCGTTCTGGTGCACCAGAACGAAATTACAACACATTGTCTATGGAGCAGTGTAATACACATGATCATGCATAACTCGCAAACGCAAAATCGGAATCAACTGAAATTTTGGAAATAAGCTTTTTCGTGGATATCTACTGAAAATGTCATAAAAAGAGGAAAAATCCTCCTTTAAAGGACTATCGTGTTTTTCTTGTGAAATCGATTTGTATAATTTCATAGCTATTTTAGTGATTAATAGGCTAGCATCTTTCATTATGATATGTCCAAGGGACCGTTCACAAACACTTGTTAGGGGGTCTGATGCAAAACAAATTCATCGCGAAAATTGTTCGCCCCCTTTTCAGATCTCAAAAATTTCAGCCCCCCTTTTTTTGGCCCCCCCTTTAAGGGGTCAAAACTTTAAGCCCCTGCCCCCCCACATACACACACAAGTGTTTGTGAACGGTATACAAACAATATTAACCGGAACTCTTCACCATTGCACCTTTTCGCGTAGTGGTTTGGTGTACTGCGCACAGGGTATAACAGGAAAAGTACAGGGTATAACATAAAAAGTTACCGGGTGAATGAATTTTGACATAAGTCAAAAAATAGACATTAAGATCAAAAAATTAAAAAAGCAGCACGTAGACCATTTGATCGATTATGCATCATATACCTAAATTGTATTTGATTCGGTTAACTTACGAATACATGAGCGATTATATAATGCGCGCACTCCAATCAATATTTTCATATTCGTTCATAATTATTCGCTTAAACCTACGGTGTTACTTTACTCATGCTTTCAAGATGAACAGCCTGAATAAAACTTTTGATTTGCCTTCACATTGATATACAGTGGTTGCTGGTTGAATTATAAGACGCTTAAAACGGATTCCATAAATTGGTTAACTATAACCAGGAAAGTTGAAAAAGAAGGAGGAGAACGGAATTATATCCTTGAGATAATCCCGTAGGTAATCCTGTCGCACCTATTCATAGTCCTTTATTCTCAAGTAGTTACACATCTACTTGAAAGTAGCCTTTGATGTGATGTGTGTTGCCGACTACGGTTGATTAATTTTCACTCCAGAATTGAAACCATATCCAATGTTTCTATAGAGAATCCCTTGAAAGTATGACACGTGTGTGTTAAGTACCTGCTCTGAAGGGATGCCACACGTGGATACTATAAGAAAGAAATGCAGTTTTGTAAAGATTCCAAAAACATCCGCCCATTTTGGAACATATATTAATTATTTAGGAGAGTGTTTTAGGATTTTGTTAGAAAAGGGATGATTTTTGATCATCTATATTTTATTGTTTTATGTATTTTCCTGTCATTTCCTGCAAACCTAATAAAGATATTTTGATAATTGAAAATAGACTGCATCATAAATCGTAGAGGTTGAAAGCGTAACCAAGCGTGCAAAATTATTATTTGCCATGGAACTTCGGTCATATTTTATTTGAAATAAACTGGATGTTAGGATCTGCATGCATGGCATGCATAGTATTGATGGTATACAGACACTGACCTTTCCCTAAAACTAGTAAGCAGCAACTTGTGTATCACACCCGTCATGGGTTCGAACCCTTTTGTTGTATTTTATTGTTAAACCTAAATAGCGTGATTGCTTTTGAATGAGCGGCAACACACATATTTTGTTTGAGGATAGCTGGATCTATCTCCTTTCTTTACATCTTCTCTCATGCAATATATATTAAACTTTTCAAAAAAACAAGAAAGACATGAAGTGATGAGTTTGTAACTTCAAATTTTTGATATTGTACACTATTATTTTAATGTTTTTAGTTTTTGTTGAGTTTAAAGTTAAAACAGTTAAAAGCAACAGTTTGTCTGAACATTTTGCTGCAATTGGAAGCTTTCCAGCTATAATTGTTTATGTTTTGTTTTAACTTTCCAAATAACATTTGAGCCAAAATTGAAAATGATCAAAGACATGATGATCACGTGCGAATTTTGACGTGTGGTTTTTAAAATATCATGCAACATTATGTTCATGTTTTAAACAATTTAAATTTTGTATTACCATTTCTTGGAAATATTTCAAAAACATTATTAAATTTGTAAGATAACTTTTTAGCCAGCTGGCATTCTGCAATAATTCTTTATGCAATAATCATATTAACATTAACGAAATAAGATATTTACAAGTACATCATCTTACATGCAGGCTTTCATTTCAATATCGTGTAGTAGTCAAATTTGAAGAAAACCTAATTTAATGTTTTGCAAGAAACAGATTGTTTAAGAAGAACGAACATTATTTCACCGAACAAAATATAAAGCCCATTGACATGTTAAGAAATAGTGCGCATTGTGTTGAGCCCTTTCTTTCAAACTGCAGTTTAATTCGCTTGTCGAATGAAAACACAGTTATCCATGCGGCTGAAATCGCCTTCCGTAGTGAAGTCGTGATAGTTTCACTATTTTCCCGGTGGCTGGAATCGCCTTCCGTAGTGAAGTCACGTGATAGTTTCGCGGGCAGGACTTCAGCACGGGTTGTCGCTATTTGGATTCATTCTTTGTCGGTCAAGCATTCAGAGCGGGCGTAACATTTTTCCCACCCACCACTCCCTTTATGTCAGGGTTGATCGGATTAAAATTGATCAAAATAGTGGACTGGGCGTCATAAATAAGTATCGCAAGAGTGAGAAAAATCACATAAAGGTTTCATCGTTAAGTCAAAATGTAATTAAGAATGAAATGAAATCAGAATATGTTGGATGTCACGGGTCTTTGTGTTGCATAATAGTGTGACTATATGGATGTACGTGTGTGAGTAGTTCACTTCTGCTTCAGTTTCTATCTCAGCAACATGTTCTATTCTGTTGCGCAGCTATAATATTATTCTCAGTGAAATAGTGTGGTGAAGTTTGCTTCTGCCTCAGAAGCACTAGTAAAATTAATTTTAAATTGTACCATTTTGAGTCTGGAAGGAGAAAGGAAAACATAATTGGTTGAGAGCCCTCGGGTTAGAATATACTGATGTTCTTTCCGTGCGTAATAATATGACTAAGGTGTGAGAGTGCGCAAATAGATCATTTCAGGTTCAGTTCTAATTCAGCAACACGTTTTTATGCTGTGGCGCAGTTATAAATGTTCAAATATCGTTGTAAAATAGTGGTTAAGTTGTTTCTTCTTCAGAAGCATTAGTAAAATTGTTAAAATTTATGCCATTTCAGTCTTGGGCGGTATTTTGGTTGAGGAATGTTGTGTATAGCGGGAAGGAAGGAATCAACACCAGGTTGGCATGGGGTAGCTAGACAGGGGCCAAGTACTATGCCCTCAGATTTTTCTTGTTCAACAAAATATAAAAAGGAAATATTGTAATCAAGTTTTTATGAGGTTGCGCAGCCGGCTAGTTATCACGTTGAATTCTAGGGTAGGCTGTCCTATTGTATTTAGAGTAGGCATCATAACCGAGTGATGTATACGATATCATAAGCTTTCAAAGCATGACAATGTGTGTCAAGGAATCTGGGACAGTTTTTGGATCATTTTTCTAAAATGATCAATTTAATGTACATAATTATACATATATTACATTAATAAATTCTATTTAGTCTTTCCAATCTTCGGGGTATTTGCCTACTAGAAGATTTGGCGTTGGTTTCTACTGATGCCCACCATGTAATCTAAATATGAATATAATATGAAAATGAGAAAGGGTCAGCCATTTAATTTCTTTTGATATATGTAAGTCCGCGGCTTTTTTTATATTGTCATCGTTAGATGCAGTCTTTATATTCTATCCATTGTTAGATGGAGTCTTTATATTTTCTCTATCGTTAGATAGTGCATTCCCGGTTAAGGGAACTTTTGGTTTATAGGCGCAACTGGCTTTCGAAGTAATTGTTTGGGAGGCTCGGTTACCGCGAGCGAAAAAGTTGACCATAAATCAATAAATATTAGCTGGCTGATTCCAATGAATTTTCTCAAAGCATTGCACGAATAAATTATGCGTTCTTTCTGAATGACTGACAAGAGGTCCAAAATTGGTGTGAGGGTTTCTTTATTTCAGTGTCGTGGATAATTGGAATTAAGAGAATTGACGCACATGCGTTGTGTAATCGCTTATTTCTTCGCAATCAGTCAACCGATTCAAGTAAAATTAGTGCATAAGATGCATAATAAGATGGGCTATGATACGCTGTTTGGATTCAGATGTCTAGCTATATCTCGACTAATGTCCACATTTATACACCCGGTAATTTTTATGGAACACCCTGTACACACAGAGAGGAGCTGCAGACAGCTGTCACGTAATCAGTCTTAATTCTTTTGTCGCGACTCACCAAACTTTATTAATATACAAAATGTAAATCTAAATTAAAATTAAACATTTTTGGAAATACGTAAACTAGCAGACCAGCTGCAAGTATTATTTACAGCTGGTCTAGTAAGAACAATAATAATAATAAGCATCATTTGTTAAGCACCTTTTAAAACAGGTCCAGATGAAACGTAGGGGGGTATGGCAGGTCGACTATGGAAAAAATGCAAATGTTTGCAAGGATATGCCTATTGTTTGTATACTCATGCATTTGACCCCGGCATTTGACATAGCAGTAAAAATATCGTATAAGCTCTGGGAAGATAATGAACAGACATGACAAATAAATAGCACATGAAGACTCAGTTTTTAAAATAATGTAAATGTCAAGCGGGATCTGAAGGGTTTTTTCGTGGCCCGGTTCGTGGAGTCATTGGTAATCAGGTCCTTAAGGGATCTAAAATGAGCGTTTATTGCATTTCGACAGTATTTTTTGTGGGACATGAGAGCACCTCAGACCTATCGAATTGCATTCTGAATACGAAGTATGTCTTTCTGATATCAAATAATTTTATTTTTTGAAAATCACTATATAATACAAATTTTATGACAAATTATAAAACTTTGATATTTTTCAAATTTTTGATATATAACAGTCCTCGAAGTAAATTATATAAATCTAATGACATATTCTTAAAGTGTATGTAGCAGGGAGGAAAAGCCGACAGTCAATTGAAAATTTTGACCTTTCATATTGAAGATATGGATTTTTTTTCCCCAAAAGACCTAATTTTTTTGGTGTTTTGGGGAAAAAATCCATATCTTCAATACGAAAGGTCAAAATTTTCAATTGATCGTCGGCTTTTCATCCCACCTATATATACTTTAAGTATAAATCATCAGATTTATAAAGTTTACTTCAAGTACTGTTAAATATCAAAAATATCAATTTTAATGATTTGCCATAAAATGTGTATTAAATTGCGAATTTCAAAAATCAAAATTATTTGATATCAGAATGACATTCTTCGTATTCAGAATGCAATTCGATATGTCTGATGTGCTCTAATGTCCCACAATAAATACTGTCCAAACGTTCATACCCCAGCCCTTAACAAAATATCGTCAGCCTGCTACGCTAATTACCTAAGTATTTTTTTGTAATTTTGAGAACAAAGTACAAAATATTGTTCAAGCATGTATTTAAATTAAACATATTTATTCACCAATCTTTGCACGAGAACAAATGATAATGATATAAATGAAAGGGATTAATCCGAAATAATTTGGGTGATTACGTAACCAATGCATGAAAATTGTGAGTCACCAGCCCTTAATAATTCTATAACCCCCCTCATATTTTGGGTGTTACAAAATTATAACACACCCACCCACCCCTCTGTTTTTGGTCTAAAAATATTAAGACCCCCCCCCCCCCCATTCCGAAGAAAATGACAGCCCCTTCATGTTGATCATCGTACACTGGTGTGTTGTTTGAACTCACCATGACTGCTCATATTCATAAGTATCAGACTTCAGTCCTGTTTATCAGGAACAGTCTCTGTAGCTCGATCAGTGGTTAGAGCGCAAGCCTCGCCAGCGACACGTCTGGGGTTCAAGTCCCCGCACGGGCAGGTATTTCCGGAGCCAACTCTGGTATATCTGCCTAGGCTATGCATGTCATGTTTCCATTTGTAATTTCATATTTAATTGTGCTAGTGTGCTATGCGTAATTCTTTCCCCTCTATATTAATAGACCAAAAGGTTTGTCAGTAGGCCTAAGTAAGTAAGCAAGTTAAGTAACACACATTATTCAGGTCGATACCATTTTATGACGGTTCAGCAAAAAAATAATAATTGTGTGTGCATTATGGTTCGACCCGCTGACCTTACGATCGAGTCCTTCGACCGTACCCCGCGAGCAATCCCATAACCACATGATAATTATATAAACCGTGTGCCCGGACCTTGTGCAATGATTTCTATCTGCATTGTGCAAATAAGCATTTAAATGATAAACAAGGCTACTTTAACTAAGCAAAATGGCTGCTCAAACATTAACGAAAAGCTACCTTCACGTGCCTCGAAAAGAGCCCTTCATAGGGCTTACAGCGGGACAACAACTGTATAAAATGGCTGAGAAACATCCCAATAAAGAAATGTTTGTCTTCTATGTGGATAAAGAACGATTTACGTTTAAACAAATGAAGGAAAAGGTAAGCTTATGCTTTTGACCTGTCTTTGTATATTTGATCATGATACCATTCAGCACGTTTATTTAACGGCAGGTTCGTTTTGCATACCTGCATACTGCATGTTTTTAGAGTTTCTTAGTGGCGAGTTATAAGCATCAAAATGTTACATGATTGGGCACATATCCTAAACAAAATATAAACACATGATAAAGCACTTTTGTTGGGCAGACATCTCAAAACAATTTGTGATAGATGCTAATTTAGGATGACTGTACAACAATGTTCTGTGTCATGGGTGTGAATTAATTTTCTGGGTGTCGAGTCTGTGTCTCAATTTGCAATAAGCCTAATAATCAGTCTAACATCACCTTAACATTCTCCAAAACAAAATACACATTATTTATGTCAAATATAATGGATGTAGATTTCTAATATCCCATAATGCCTATCTTTGGATCATGCTTAAAAGCTCTTAAACCCCGGTACTACAGGTATAAGGTAGAATGTCGCACTGAATGATGGGACATATGAAATCCAGATTTTTGAGCTATGACTTGACACCATACATAGACCAGGGACATGATTAAGTGATATATAAACAGCAGGCCGATATTGGAAATAGTTAAAATCTAGGAGTAAATCTTTGTCCCTCATTTCGCGCGTGGGATTTTTTTTTTCAAGCCAGCTGATTTTTGCATATTTGTACAAAAACATCCATCCAATTAAATCTACTTTTGTCCAAAAAGCGACAGATTTTACATGCATACATCAAATTTGAATAAAAAAACAAACGGGAAATATTAGAGTCAGTCGGACCCGTACATAGAACAGGGTTTTTGTTGTTGATGATGTTGCTGGTGTTGTTGACTTGTTGTTGGTATTGTTTGGTCGCCTTTATGGGATCATTGGATTCAAACTTGTTTAGGGGTCCGGTCAAGTCACTGAAATGTCCGTGTGCTAATAATCTTCATCTTTCCATTTCAGAGTTTGCAGTTTGCAGCTTCCCTCGTAGCTATGGACCTAAAGAAGGGCGATACCATTGCGATATGGGGTGCTAATCACTGGAGTGGATGATCACCTTGTATGCCTGTATACAACTTGGAATTTTACTGGTACGTATCCTTATGAGTTATTATTTTTTTGTTCATAGAGAATTTATTATATTATTAATTACAGTAATGTACTAACGGAATAATTATGTGTTCAATAACCTATTTTGCTGCCAGCCATGCGAACCCGTTTCGGTATTTTTTTTAAACAGTGTTGTTTAATGTTTTGCATGCTGCTCGTTATTACCTTTATTTTTACTAAAGGCGAATCATGTAACCAATCTACCTTTTATTTCTATGATTTTTCAGGTACCCTGAGGTTAGAGTTCCACATACAACAATCATCACCCTCGTGAATAAGGTATTTTAGATATCACACGTAAACTTCGTTTTATACAGAATACCCCAGGCATCTCGCAACACATCACATTAACAAAGACAATTAAAGCAAACACACAAAACAAAGTAACACATTGAAATTTAAACCAATATTTAAAAATCATAGAAAATGACATTTTTTTCGACCGAAAAATCATTTTTACAACTAGATCTAGATCATTATGGTCTACATTTATCATACTTAGCAAGCATCGGGTCGACGTTATCGATCCTAAGATTTTAAAGTATCAACAAGATTAATTATCTTGTTGATACTTTAAAATCTTAGGATAGAATTTGTAATTTTCAGCTGCAATGTAAGGCCATAGTTCTGATGCGATCGCCTTCCGATCTACTGGACAAGGCTTGTGAATGTTTTGCAGAACTGAAAGGTACTCCGGCTGAACAATTTAAATCAGATAGGTAAGATTCTTAATAAAGTGTTACTGTATATGTTGGTAACATTGCGTGTTAATTCGACGTTAGTCAATTCAAATAACATTTTTCCTTATTGTTCCACTGGCAGGATCTATATAATTTGGTTTTGTCATAATTACTTCTTCATAAACTTTGTTTTAATACGAAATATTGAAAATCTTTGTGATGGTACAACATGTTCTATCAATCATGTGTGTTTCTTTTTTGTTTGCTTTTAGTTTATAATAATAATTTACATTCATTTACATATCACTTTTTCATTCTTGTAACAGTTGTCCACATTTACAGTTCGTCATAAATTGTGGTAATTCAAAAGGAAATATCTTCTGGAAAAGGTAAGTCTGTAGTATTTTGGTTACCTTATTTACTTTTAGGTCTATATCGGACCTTTTATAGGTTTCTACATTTTGATGTAAACATCTCAACAAAAAGTAACTAACCCCCTTTAAATAATAGCCATTATTCAAAAACGGGCGATATTCCAAATCTGGAAAATGCGTTAGAAGCAGAATTTATTTCTGCGCATTTTGACACCTCATTTGTAGCAATTGTCTAAATTTTGACGCCGCAGCGTAAATTTAAATCAATGTAACCCAAGATTTGAAAGTTGCAGTAAAATCTATTGATTTGTATTCAGTTATAATGGAAGGAAATCTGTGTAATGATATCCATGTTTTGTATTGTTGTAAGTGCAACTTTCAAATCTGGACCTCACTACATAAAATTGACAAGTGTTTTATTGTTTTCTGGGCTATCGTATCAAATGAGGTGTCAAAATGTGCAGAAACAAAGTCTGCTTCCAGCGCATTTAGCCCGTTTTTGAACAATGGCCATTATTTAAGGGGGTTAGTTACTTTTTTGAGATGTTTATTTACACCGGATTTATTTTTAATTGGTTAGACAAATTAATTTTTTTTAAAGCTGTCTGTATGAATTGCCGCCCATGCAATGCATTAAGGGTAGACGAGGTATTGTTAAAAAAAAAAACAAAAAAATTTTAGTTATCTAGATCAATATATTATTGAAAAATAACACCTTGATGCTTTGCAAAAGTTCATTTTACAAATTCTTTATTTTGCAAACTATCTTAATTTATTGTTGTTAATGAGCTATGTACGTTTTACAAAAGTGTTGTTGTTTCAGCCCTCTTTACCACATAACTCAAGAACCACAGGACCTACAAAAGTATATCTGTGATATTTCAATTCTTCTGCACGGTCGCTATGAATTGAGCGATGCAGTTTTAGCCAAAGCTCACTACCATTCACAAGATGCTGTGAATTACCAAATCGCAACAGTTAAAAATAGTTAATAACCTTAATATATTAGATTTAAAGAAAAGCTGCAACTATTGATATATCCACAATATGCAGGGGTGTTTATAGTTACGACGACTTCATTGCACTTGGTAACGAGACTGATATTAGCAAGGTGGAGGAAATCTGCAAGTCCCTGGATATTGATGATCCATGTTGTATGTATTTTACATCTGTAAGTCACAGTGTTTATTGTGCTAGGGGTGGATGTGTGGGGTTGTAGGTATTCTGTTCATATTGGTAATCCTACCAAATGCAAAATAAAAGTGAATGATTGTATAGAAATAGGTAAATTTAGAGTTTTCAACAATAGTGTTGATTTGAAGTGCACTTCCCTGATTTGATATGATGTAATTGATTGGTTTATTAATTGATTGATTGATTGATTGATTGATTAATTGATTGGTTGGTTTATTGATTGATTGATTGATCGATTGATCGATCGATTGATCGATTGATCGATTGATCGATTGATTGATTGATTGATTGATTGATTGATTGATTGATTGATTGATTGATTGATTGATTTAATGTAATGTAATGTAATCTAAGTGGTTCCTTGTTATGCAAATGAGACATTTTACGCTCCATAGCTTCTTCCAGTCAACCATTGTTTAATAATAAACAAACACTTTTGCTTCATTTCACCCGGTATTTCATAGCAAAAATTAGTGGAAAATAATACTGATCCAGAATTTTTGGACAAGGCTACAGCACTAGCGGGCAATCACCTACACACTACTTTTTCCGATTTACTTCTAATTATACCCTAGCATTTTCTGAGATACCCTACATAAAAATTCTGAGCCCCATTCGCCAAAAAATCAAGTTTTTCACAATTCTTTTGTTCTTTCCGGACGATGCACCCATTCATATAATAAATAATGTACTTCCACACAGCAATTTATATCAGAGTCCCGTAGCTCAATGGTTTCGGCGTTCGACTCCGGATCCGGGGATCCGAGTTCGAAACACGATGACCAACTGTTTTTCTCAATATTGTATTAAACAATAATTTTATTGTCATTAATCATGGATAACACAATTTTAATCATCCAGTGCTATTGTGATATTATTTTTTTTTAATCAAAGCAAGATGTTTGATTCTCAGGTTTATTATTTATTATATTAAGGGCCTATTTAAAAAAACCTATAGTGCAGCCGCTAGCAGAACAAATAATAAAAGAAATCTCTTTATTACTTTCTTTATTTATTTAAGGGATCCAAAATGAGCGTTTATTGCGTTTCGACAGTATTTTTTGTGGGACATGAGAGCATCTCAGACCTATCGAATTGCATTCTGAATACGAAGCATATCAAATAATTTTCATTTTTAAAAATCACAATATAATACAAATTTTATGACAAATTATAAAAATTTGATATTTTTCAAATTTTTGATATATAACAGTCCTCGAAGTAAATTATATAAATCTAATGATATATTTTAAAGTGTATGTAGCAGGGAGGAAAAGCCGACGGTCAATTGACAATTTTAACCTTTCATATTGAAGATATGGATTTTTTCCCAAAAGACCTAATTTTTTTTGGTGTTTTGGGAAAAAAATCCATATCTTCAATACGAAAGGTCAAAATTTTCAATTGATCGTCGGCTTTCCATCCCACCTACATACACTTTAAGTATAAATCATCAGATTTATAAAGTTTACTTCAAGTACTGTTAAATATCAAAAATATCAATTTTTAATGATTTGCCATAAAATGTGTATTAAATTGCGAATTTCAAAAAATCAAAATTATTTGATATCAGAATGACATTCTTCGTATTCAGAATGCAATTCGATATGTCTGATGTGCTCTAATGTGTCCCAAAATAAATACTGTCCAAACGTTCATACCCCAGCCCTTAAATCTGAACAACACAACAATCTGAATAACACAAGAAACTAGATCAGGTTACCAATATTTTCTCATTTAAATAAAGTTCTGTCCTAACACGGGCGATTCGCATGATAATAGGACAATAAAACATGTAATATGTATGAATGGTTGTTGAATCGATCTAGAGACCTGTCCTCTGTCATCTTCAGCTATCGTAGAACTGTATTCCTACATGACTCAATTGTTATACCGTTCCGGTTGGTTTGTTGCATACACTTTATAGGTGTGAAAAATTGTTCCACTAATATGGAAGGCCAGCAGGGACAAAAACGTATCCAAAAAGAGACAACCAAATATGGAAGGCCATTAAAGTCATACGTAAAGACAAATTAGCAAAGCGGCAAAAATACACAAAGGCCTATTGAAAGGAGGGACTGTCCCCACCACGAAAGACCGCCAACAACCGCCGCTTAATAGGGAAATCCAACTAGATTGCCCCGCAGGGCTACAAGCTTTAACTATAAATTAACCCCCGATTGAGGGTAGGGCATGAAGAATGAGGGAAATTAAAACTACAAACCGCGAAAGACCGCCAACAACCGCCGCTTAATAGGAAATCCAACTAGATTGACCCGCAGGGCTACAAAGAACTATCAACCGCGAAATTTGGATATCCAACTAGATTGCCCCGCAGGGCTACAAAGAACCACACACCACGAAGTATAGTTATCAAACGAGCTTAAACTATAAATTAACCCCCGATAGAGGGTAGGGCATGAAGAATGAGGGAAATTAAAACTACAAACCGCGAAAGACCGCCAACAACCGCCGCTGAATAGGGAAATCCAACTAGATTGCCCCACAGGGCTACAAAGAACTATCAACCGCGAAATTTGGATATCCAACTAGATTGCCTTCGCAGGGCTACAAAAACCACAATCATTAAAACATAATTATCTTGCTAAGTCGTGGCACTTCGACGCTTCCGTAGTATAAGCCCATAGTTTCAATTTGAAGTAAATCGGACTGACTCTGTGTCTCGCTGGCATCGTCAACATTGGGTATGTGTTGTTCATATTTACATTTTCTTAGTTGCCTTGAATAATTAAAGTATATTAAAATGTATATGTATCCCTATTAACATTACAGTCACGCGGTAGCAGTGACCAGTAAGTTTTCAAAATAAACGGCTGATAAAGTTTTATTAAATTATTTACTGTCATAAATCAAGGATAACATAATTTCAAACATCTATTTTTCGTTTTATTCGTTTTATGGAGTACTTCGTAACCCGATGACTTTCCAAGCTTAGAGCTGCTTGGCTACATTCATAAAAGAATGAAAATCCACCAAAAAACGTTGACAACGTAAAGAAAGCAGCAAGTTTAAAAAGCCCCACCTCGGCTCACTTTTTGAAACTTGGTCCCATTTTGAATATCGGTGTTTTTAACGTTTAAAAAATAGCATCATTGCCATTAACATGCCTACTTGTTATTCGTTTAATTCAATCATTGGTCATGAACTTAATAATTATTATAAAACAAAACATATAGGATATTGGCCAAGAACAACATAATGACCTTTCTGATCGTTCCAGAATGCTAACAACTTAATATCGCATCGGCACATTAAAGATACATAACACTTCTGGATTTTTTTTTTAAGTTGATAATTATGACAAAGATTAAATCAGTATCTTTTACAAATGGGACCAAGTTTCAAAAAGTGAGCCGAGGTGGGGCTTTTTAAACTTGCTGCTTTCTTTACGTTGTCAACGTTTTTTGGTGGTATTTCTTTACAGAAGCCTTGAAAAGAGTCTTCCACACGACTACACGGTGCGGACATAATATCAGATTAGTTGAATCAAAAAATTTAATGTTGATTGATTGATTGATTTAATGTAATTGATTGATTGTTTTATTGATTATTATAGGGTAGTACCGGAATACCTAAGCCAGCAGTGCACTCGCATCATTCCATTCTGAATAACGCCATGACAGGAGGCTTCAGAAGCGATGTCAACGTCTTGGACTGTGACTGGGTAATGAAAAAGTAATTTGTTGGAAAATAAGAGAAATGAATTGCAACGGTCTTTGCGATTTGTGTCAAATTAAAGATTTTGTTATTATTATAATGTGCGTAAAACAAGCTTGATAATTTTGACATTATAACACGGATGAATGAATGACGAAAATGGAACACAACATATTTGGTTTTGATAAACTAAACATTGTATTGCCCTTCACTAGAAGTTACATCATTCCTGTACATTGCACTATTAAAGAACAGGGGTAACCTGGGTCGTATTTCTACGATAGAATTTTTACATTGTGATAAGCACCCGCACCTTTCGGATTAAAAAAAAAAAAAAAAGCGGTATCGTATTCAATCTAGTTTATTACACATACTCAGGTGATGAGTGCAGGACTGCAGGCTGCTTATCGCATAAGGCAATGCATTCAGCATGGTCAATTTGATCTTGTTACATCATTACTTCTACGGCGAATTCTTGTTACTGTTTGCAGGAGTCTCTTCGGCTTATGCAAGTGGCCACATTCGCAGCCGTTAACAGTTGGCTTGGGACTTACCTCCCTATTGTTAGAGGTTCTACGTCTATCGTTTTATTTCCAACATTCAACGCACATATTATGGCAGAAGCACTTCAAAACGAAAGGTATTTGGTTTGCTACATGTAGGCCTAAAGAGGCAGATGTTATCTTTACGAGACATCATTTGAATGATTGTTGTAGTTTCTAGGCAAAATGGGCTATCCCACATGTTGGTCATTTTGAGACATTTGCCTTATACGTCCAAAAAACAAACGGAAGTGGCAAATTTAAGACGTCAAAGAGAGCAAAAGGGCTTATATATGGCCCGTAAATCAAACTTACTTCAGTTCGAATTCACAAACATCGAACACTCACTACTTTGATGATGATGACTTCAATAACTATTTGTTGACTTGATTTTTTACAGAGTAACATGCGGCCCGACATTAAGTCACCACGTTCATGATCTCGTCAATCTACCGAATATTGATTCTTATGACTTCTCTAATTTTAAACAAGGTAAAACATATAGGCCTTGTCTCTAACAACGTCGCTGGGCGGGAAAACACTCACAAGTGCATACACATTTTGATACCTAACTTAACTGTTAATGAATAGTGCTTTTTATTAGTTGTGTCTTCTGTCCGTGCAAAGACACGCATCAAATTTGCTTTTTGTTACTGTTCCGTATTTGTAAAATAGGTCAAATTGAAAATGCACATATTAATGAGGTTTTCCCGACCAGCGACTACAGAATAAATTTGCAAACTTCGACGAATGTACTGTACCAAATGCAAAAAAAATACTACTAAAGTATAAAGTTTTAAAATGTCCGAGATGATCGGAGAACTGCATAATTTGTGGTATATAGTGTGAATTAAACAAAACGATTTATAGCGCGCTACGTTGACGTTGATTCGCAAGCCTCAGCACACTGTACAGGTCGTCGCTCACCACTACTACCCCACACCATTGCATATTACCATTAAACAACAACCCAAGTACTTTGCTACTTAGAAGTGCACACCCTAGACATTCCACAATTGACCTACGCAGCCAGGATCAGCTTCACATGACTTGTACGGGTTACATGGAGACAATTAGCAGTAAGATCCTGGTGCAGGGGAAGTTTCATGCTAGCTCTATTTATCCATGAGAGCGTACTAAACCACCACCAGGATTCGAACCCGCGTTCTCTCGCACCATAGTCGAACGCCTTATTGAGCTAACTTGACAATCATTAACTGAAATAATGTAATTTCCTTTTTTAGTCAGCATAGGTGGTAGTATAATTCCACACAAACTAAGACAGAAGATGGGCAAAATAGCCACACATACAACGGTAAGCCAGCATATTTAATATGTTCATCTTTATAATAGGACCAAGGTAACAATACAGTATTAGCATAAGCACTGATAGTTTATTGAATAGAATTTTGGCTGTATTTTAAATTAAGTGAGAGGGAAAAGAACATCATCCTGATCACGAAAAAATAAGAACAAAACAAGAAAATATGAAATGAACGACACTTTCCTTAACTTAGTGATTAGATCCTGTTTTATTGAGCGATCGATTTTAGTTATTTCATCTATATTGTACACTGTTGTTAGTTAATATGCGTCTATATCGACTTGTTGACTAATATGTGATGCGATCAAGCAAAATCAGTCGGAACTCGGCAATAATACATTTTCAGTTTCTTATAGGATAGTAAAAAGGATTTACAAAGCTGGATTTTGCAGAAACCCCCATTGAAATTGAACAACCAGTTCCAAAGATATGAGCAATTAAAGCGATAGGATAACAAAAGGAAATATTGCCTTTGTTTGGCTATATCTCAAAATCAATATTTCCGAGTTCCGACTGATTTTGCTTGATCGCATCACATATTTGCTTTTAATAGAATCGCTATGGCATGGCCGAAATTTTACTAAGTCATTGTGGAGCTCCTTTGGACCCACCAGAAAAAATAGCAGATGCCGCGGTTTATCCCACAGCAGGCCTTGAGGTAAGAAACTCAAGTCTTGTTTTATATTTTATCCTATTTATTATTATGCCAACTTTTAAAAGTCTTTAACAATTCCTATACCATCTTCGTTAAATGATTCGTTTACTATGCATTGGTTCGCTTCAAATTCGGTAGTGATATCAAAGCTTTTTGCGGTTTGCCGCAAGCGTGCCGACAAACCGCCCAATTGTAAGAACGCATGTACGCTCTTTGTGATTACGTTTACGCGCGCGATTCGATGCTGCGACCAGCGAAATACGAAATAAAGAGTATAATCATGGGAAATTTCAATATCCTGACACGTAAGATAACAGAGATGTGATGATGGAGGTGTTTATTAATGAAGTCGGCAAAGATGAGAAAGGGGACAAAGAACTGAATTTTGTTGCTTATTATCGGCCACCATCAGACCAAGCTTTTTGTTTTACTTATGCAGACAAAGATTGTTGATGATAAGGGAATTATTGTTCCTGTCAATACTGTTGGAAACCTTCTTGTGCGGGGTTATACCAGTCTCAAATACTACCTTAACAATGACGAGAAAACAAAGGAAATTAAAGATAACAATGGTTGGATTCATACTGGGTGAGTCAATATTAGTAAAGGCCAGTGATGAATGAAAAACGAAACATTGTGAGCAGTACACCTTGGAAATGACACAAAGGGTATTTACCCTCTCAAAGATGTCAATGAAGAAGAAACTTTTTTTTTTTTATATTCTACATGTACAGCCTACGCTCTCAAAAATAGATGAGAAGAAGTGACATGTCTGTTTGGGACTGGTGACATACCATGGCAACTAACCCAGCAAACACAAAACGTTTTCGACATCATTCGCAAAAGGTTATAAAAAGGTTGTCTGAAAACATTTAAATGTCGGGTAATAGAAAGGGTATATTAAGGATATAAAACATTTTAATAACATTAGAAAAAAATTTTTGATAATCTACTGCCCAACAAACACAAATGTTTTACAGAAAACGTTTAAATGTCGGGTTATATAAATGGCATAAAAACGTTTTAATAACATTCCAAAAATATTTTTTTAAACTTGATACAAAACATTCTAAACAGAATGTTATTTGGAGTTTTAAGAACGTTTTCATGACCTTTATATAACCCGACATTTAAATGTTATTAAAACGTTTCGAAAAAACATTTTAAGAACATTTCTGTGTTTGCTGGGTGCAAATATGTTTACATATGATGTTATTTAAAAGTATTGACAAAATATTTGGCAAAAAATGTTTGCAAAAATAGTTTACAATAACATTTTGAAAACATGTTTAAAATATTGTTGTAGTGTGTTTTCATACAAAACGTTTTAACACGTTTTCATGACCTTTATATAACCCGACATTTTAATGTTATTAAAACGTTTTTACCTAAACCAAAAGCCAAGATGTAACTTATTTAAAAGGTTTTTAAAACGTTGTTGCACTCTTGTTCCGGCAGTTAACAGTCGCCAAGTATAAGAAGAAAAGTTTAAGATTTTTAAACAATTAATGTTCAAAGGCGTGATTTTGCGCTTAATCTGCAAAGTTTAACGTATGTTAAAAGACTGTTAAACTCGAGCGTATAAAGGTGGTTATTTTTTGTTACGTTAAAAGGCGTTAAACTGTGCAATGTTTAGTGGAATTGTACTTTACCTGTTTAACGATACATCTCGCGCCACGGAATTTTAACCAATTATTGTTTAAAATGACAAAAGCAAATGGCGGCCACGAGTGAATGCTGGTCGTGCTGCTTATGGTATCCTGAAACTTCGTTCAAATAGGTAGGTTTGAGTCAATCAGGTTGCACCAAACTCGAGATTCGTTTGATAAGTTATGCATAGACATCATTGAGACATAAAGGATGGATATTGATGCGTTCATTTGCTAGATTGGGATTGACATTCTAGCGATACTGTACTGTACTGTTCTACGTGTACGGTACATGTATATCACCAATGTGTGTACCGCGATGTTCAGTTTTGGGCATACGCACAATAGCTTACAATGTAGACGAGATGCATTGAAGTATCGGTATGCTGGATACCGTATCGAGTGTGTGAATTTATTAGCGTTGATGTATTGTATTTTAGCATTGTATCGTAATGCATGCGAGAGAGAAAGGCTTACTAGATTTTATTTTTTTACTCGGATACATTGCCCGGATACATAGCGGGTTGAACTGATAAAAAAAATTAAAAAAACTTTATGCATGAAATTGTATTTTTGAACGAATCTCACAGTTGACCAAGATCTGATGACTTCAAATCTATCATGAATTATGTTTCAGTATAAAATTTTAAAAAAGAAAGAAAGAAAGTCCCAATCATAATTAAATCCAATACAACCATTGATTAAGCAGTTGTATTTCTTAAACAATCCTTAGATAAAATAGAACATATAAATCATTATCTGTTTAGAGTTATTAAGCAAATATTGATTAAAAGACCTTAAACAACCTAGTTGGTTAAGCACTTAAACTTGAAGCTGGTTAAAGTGCTATATGCATTTATTGGTTAAAAGTTTTAACCAACTATTGATTTGAGCCTTAAACAACAAGAAAATTAAGTGCCCTTAACCAATATGTCGACGAGAGGACCACGTAACTAACACGAGTTTAAGATTGATTAAGATTGTTTAAGACTTTTTTAATTGGCGAAATAAGAGTGTGTGTTTGCTGTAAAGTTGCTCCCAGAATAAAAGGTTAAATAACACGATAGTACATATAGTTAACACAATAACGTAAAACCTCGTCTACAAGCATATATATAGAGTGTATTTGATGAAAATTACAACAACACAGCTCAAGATATGCCAATACAATACCGTAAAATTCCGTCTACAAGCATATATATGTCTCTAAACGAGGTTTTTTTGACACAAGAGACAAGAGGCAGACACTCTCAACAAAAACGTTATTGGAGTTTGAACAACTATATTACTGATAAAGGCGGCTGTACAAACATGTATATTTGTAAGACCAATCTATTGCAATGTTTTGAGAAGGGTATTGGCCTTTCATATATTTCGTTAAAAAAAACCCTCGTTTAGAGGTATATATGCTTCTAGACGGAATTTTACGGTAGATTGGTCTTACAATAATACTTGTTTGTATAAACTTGTACCGGTTATTTATTTGCTCAAACTCATTATGTTATAATTCTGTTGATGGACGGTGTCTGGATTAATTTACCTTTCACCAAAAGTACTATGTATTATACTTGTAGACGGGATGTTACGGTAAATAATGTAGCAGTTCATGAAACGTGCAGCCAAAGTGATAGGGTTACAACTTTTAAATTTGTACCTTACATCGGTTTTAGTTTCATAACTTGGTTATTTCTGCAGCATTTGCCGTCACTGATACATGAATTTCAAATTTTAAAAAATCCTTGCGGTCATGAAGGTCACCTGGATTTTAAAAATCGATCCTCACCTTATTTATTACGATACACGACTATAATAGTTGACTTTAATATTCATTTTCAATTCAGCGATTTAGCGATGATGGATCAAACAGGCTTTCTTACAATAAAAGGAAGAAAAAGGTAGGAAAACAGGGTATCCCATGATTTGGCGTTCTGTAATTATTATATTGAAGATCGCCTTTTTAATGATAATATTAATTCTTTCAATTGTTTACGATTCTTTTGACGTTTAGAGATATATCGCGATCTTTAAATGAATATTTAAACTTCATAAAAACATATTCCACGGTTGTATATCTACACTTCAAATAAAAGAAATATTTGACATATATTCTCTTTTTCACACTGTGTAGGCAAACATTCTCAAGGAAGGTGTCAATTTGATACCAGCAGAGTTGGAATCTGTGTTGTACAAACATTCTAAGGTACACGCAGCAATGGTACGTACCCAAAACTGCAACGATTTCATTCGATTTTTCTTAGTCAAGATGATAAATATATAGCAACAAAAAGCTAGCCCACTTCATCCGTTCCAGATTTTTAATCAAGGAAATTGATCGAATAGTTTTTGGATTATACCAAAATGTCTTGGGGGACATACTTGCATTTTTGAACCGTGTACTATTAATACACCAATGTTGCTATATTTGGCCATATAGGTAGTGGGATTACCCGATGAAAGAGTGGGCGAAGAAATCTGTGCTTGTATCAGGTAAGATTTTTGATTTTAGTTTGTAACACTTATACAATTTAATTATGAAATGATTATGTGATCGATCGAGCGATCAATTGATCGACCTTTCGATTGATTACAGCAGCACATGCAGAAAGCTAAAAACACGAGTGCATACATGTGGTAATGTGATAAAACAATAAATATGGTGCAAACATATTTGTATGACTTCTCGGACAAAAGTCAAATGATTAATTATATTGTACAAAGATCGATGCCAGATTTTATTACCAAGAGAAAATTTTGAAATTATTATTATTTCAGAGTTGATAAGACTGCTTCACCTACTGAGGATGAAATCCGGGAATTTTGTCGAGGAAAGGTTTGTACTTCAAATTCCTAATTCATCAATCAAAAAGAATTGGTCCTAAATCCTAATCCTGTAGAAAATCAGATCATCGGAAGTAAACATTTTTAAGTCGTCATTTATTGCAAAATTTATGGCATATTATTCAAAATGAAGTAAACTCATATTGCGCTTTTGTACAACATCTACGTTGTAAAAAAGAATTGTTGTATTTGCTTGCACCAAACCCGAGTTATACTTATTTGTATAAAACCAAACTGCAACTACGACGGTGTTGCAGTTTGTATGGATATCTCCTCGTATAACCATGATAACTCTTATAACTCGTGTCACTGAATTCATAGTCTTCCAGATGGTTAGACTGAAACTTATTTGGAAAATGTTGACACTATTAGTGTCTATTTGCAACGCATGCCTTACTCTATAATTAAATTTTTTACTAGCAGTTCGCGGTCTTCCGGACCCTGAGGCTTCAGACTATCGGATCATTGTAATCAAATGATTCAAAGCCTGCCTACATTCTTATATTGCTTACTTACGTGTACTTGACATCCGATCAGCTGTGGGAAACTGAAGACGAAAGAGACGATGGACTTCACGCGGACCCATATTTCATGAAAATTTGTTGCCGTAATTGAAATATCATATTGTACTTGAATCCATACTTTGTGTGCGCAATATGATGAAATTGAAATTGAAAAATTGAAAAAGAACTCTTGAGGCCCATCTTTAGGTCATAATGTAGGCATTATTGATCGAAACTACTCCTACCACACAACTTTATTTTGCATTTTAATATCACGCTATACCAGTCAACATATTACTATGGGTTTTCAGTAAGCAAATACAACAATTGTTTTTTATTTAGACGTTTCAATGATATATTCATTTACAGGTGATATCTTCGTACAAACATGAGTTTACTTCATTTTGAATCACCCTGTATAATTAAACAATAAATGTCGCCTTTTTGGTCAAATATATCGTTCACGTGGAGAAAGGGAATGGTCCAGACGAGAAATGCCAGGAAGGATTAATGTAACATATTAATGATGCTCAATGCGTTCTTAATTATTTTGTATCCATGTATAGTTTTCTATGTATGCCTAATCCCTAATCAATATTATTATTATTCTAATTCACCTAGGTGCACACCCTGTTGATTCCAAAGTACATTCTCTTCTTAGACGAATTTCCAACAACTACAACTGGAAAGGTGAAACAATAATTTCATTGTTTTCTTGATGCTACGGTTGTAATTGTTTTGTTTTAATATACTGATTTCAATTAGCGTGGTGGTGGTCTTGTATTATGCACATATTGGTGTGAACAAATCAATCTACAAACACACAAAGTGGATTTTTGTTTTATTAGATAGTGTTGTTTCTGAGATGTCTCAACTATTTTTGGATCAATTTTATCCAGCCATACTTCAGTTTCTTGGTATTTATAGTCATTATGCAAGGAGGAGAACGTCTGTAAATCCAGGGGGGGGGGGGTCTTCAAAACGATTTGTACGGAGATCTAATCGATTTCCCCAGTTGTGATATATAGTGATCGCCCCGTTATTGAAAAAAAAATACATCATGCAGTTATTGTTGCCTACATGTATGCACACAACACAGGGGCACTCACAATATGCAATTGACCCCTACTGGTAGCCCGGTGTTGTAGATATAGGAGATAAACTAGTTAGCGTCATATATCAAAAAGTATAAAAGCTATGATTAGTAGTACTTTAGTACTTGCTCTATGTTTCAATTTCTTTTCTTTTTTTCAAAATATCTGAATTTTCAACCCGGTACAAGCTTTAATAACGGGGGACCATACATTTGTATGAGAAAGAAATCTACCATTTATATCCAAACTCCCGTGTTATTCAAATGCACATGTTGCTTCACCGGGCCGTCCTGTACTTTCTGATGTCAATCAAGTATTGTTTGTTCTCTACATGTCAAATTTTAAATCATTAGCATAGTCCCTCTAATAACAGGGGACCGCCTTGATGAGTATTGACAGCAAACCAGTGAAAAATACCCCAAAACTCAGTCAGTGGAGCTTCGCCCGTACATGTCAATAGCGTCATTATCGATTGGATTAGTCGACCGTAGCGGACAATTCGATCGCTCATTGGATTAATATTATCACGTGGTAATAAGCTTGCATTGGACAATTGATTACTATAATGGTTTAGTACTGCATATATCGGTTTAATCTTCACTAAGCGGGTTTATGGCTGGAAAGGTCACGATGAATTTGCCGTGGACATTTCATATGTACACATGTAATAGGGACATATATACCTAAGCACATATCATTATTATGAAAAGGCCTACTTCTTGCACTCATGTCCTATAACAATGTATTCATGGGCCAGGAGGGTTCGTGATACCAACGGAGGGTACATGATGCTGTTAATAAAATGATATTTTATACACTTCAGACATGTACCTTTTCAAAAAACAATGCTAGAATTTGTATTCAATTTAGTAGCATACTCCTTTTCCCCCTGTTCGGCCCATGGACTAACGTTGTCGTTGAGCAATATCATAGGCTATAACACAACATTTGCCATGAACATCGTCTTTTTTCTATTTATCTTTCTTTTCAGTTTTCACTTATGGAAGTAACACGAATCGCAAAGGAAAAGTTCAATGTGGAATAGCTGGTGGATGGGGTCAAGGGTCAAGGGATCAGGCGAATCCTTCCAGCTCTGGCCCTCCAATATAGAATTTGCAAAAACGGTTCCAACATGTAGCCCAACCATGCATACTGTGACATGATTTGGTAATAATAATGCAACCGGAAGGTTCATAATTCTAGGTGCATAATGTGACGTGCCCTGAGTAATTTAATCTGATTTTTTTTCTATCTCATGAGACATTTTGGGGAATTCCCTCTCATGCATCAAATTGATCAAAAGCAAATTGTATCATTTTTAATTTTGGATAGATGCACAATTGGGAAAATCCCCTGTGATTGTAAAGTGAATATGACATCATATTGGAATTCCCCACAGGAAATGATGTAATGTGAAAGGCTAATACTATTTACAATTGTTCTTGGGAATTCCCAGATTGCACATTGTGAAAATAGTAATTGACTATTATATATAATGGGATTTTTATTTGGTATATTAACAAAATAATGTAAACATAATTCTATAGTATTGTTGTGGGCTAGCTACTATGCTAACAGTCTATGCCTTCAAAGAAAGGAAATTGCGAACCTGACATATCTAATGTAGTCAATGTAGTCTATCCAGTGATATCGGAGAAGGTCTAGAATACGTCAAAGTGCGTACCTCTTCTTAAGAAAGGAATATATAATATAATGTTGTCGACTTGCTAAAGTCTGGTTTATGAAACAACACATCTGTCAATGTAAGTGGAAACAAGGAGACAGCTGCAATGCAGACCTGTTGTCCATTAGAAATTGTGTGAAAGGTGAAAATAGCACCATTTTGGAGATAAAAATGGATATAAAAGTCTTCTGTGGACTTCGCTGAACAGTGATCTTCGTAGGACTTGTTAATCAGGATATACTTCAAGAACATTAAGAACTTTACAATCAACAACAAGAAGAAGGCTGCCGGATAAGTAACTTTGCTAAAGATTGTATGTATGATCATGATGATTGATTGTATGTCTTTATGTTGACTCACAGAA